>NW_007739507.1:0-15555 GCF_000696425.1 Galeopterus variegatus | reverse complement strand
GCAGCACAGCGCACACTTCTCAGGCTCTCTCTGTCCTCTGGCACGCTCACTCCAGACCCGTTGCCATCTTGCTCCCATACTTCTAGCCTATACACAAGTATTGATAGTCAACTTTGTACCTCACAAATATGTATAATCAATTATCTTTCAGTTTAAAAAAAATTCTATCTCCATTAAAAAAAAAAGAAAAGAGTAAGAGTAAAAAACAAATTCAAAACAAAAAACAAAAAGTTAAGCATAGGCTTAGGAGATAGTTTCTTCATCTAAAACTATCAATCATGATGTTAAGCACTCATAACACATTTCTATCAAACTCATGTGAAATTTGGCACTTCCAAGCCCTGCTCCTCTCACAGTCATATGCGCCTGCTCCCTGTCAAACAGTCTTCAGCTTCATGGGAGTGACATCTGTACCTCCAGATGTTCATGTTTTATCAAACCCTTCTTAGCCATTTTGATCAGGGTACTGTACACAAATTATATCACAAATCTTCTCACACTTCATATACCATATCAAATAAGAAATAAGAAAACCACAAATTTCTGCAGAGCAGTATTAAACCTAAGAAATGTAACTTGAGATTTAACACACTATTCATAAGGATGTGCTATTATTCTTAATCCCTTGATTAATACAAGCTAGCACTACTGTACAGATTTATTACGGACCATATGCTCTTTAATTATTATTGCCTCCCAAAGTTACCACTCTGCACATCTGCAGCCTATGTGGGCTGCTGTTCCCCCATCCCTGCCTCAGCAGGATCTGATAACCATTTTTCAGCTGGACACCTTGATGAAGAGTCAGTCCCAACAATGTCTCAGAAGAGTGATTAAAATAAAATAAAAGGGAAGGGAAACAAACACTGTTTCGGGGAGAGTACAGGGAATGGGGGAGATCCACTGTCAATAACGTGCCTCATCTGTTCGGGTTCATACCAACTGAAATGGTTTGTAATTATAGATTGTTAATGTTTGGCCTCCAAAATCCATTTGTTGGAAATGGAATTAAGGAATAGTCTTCCTCTCTCAAGCAAATGAGAATGCAGAGAGTGTGCAAACACTAACATTGTTTTCAAATCAAGATGTGCCTTGTTGACTTAAATCTTTTGAAGTACATAATAGGGGAAGACATAATTCATGGGGACTTGGATTAATTTTTTTAAAGACTTACACTACAATTTTAAATAAAGTTCTAGTTAATTAAGCATCTCTCTGCATCACAAAGGAACAGTTCTTGTAAACTGTTTCCCCCTTTATTTAAGCTTGAGATTTTTAAGGTCATACGTCCCTTTCTACAGTAAATACAAGAGATATGTGTATCAAGACAAATACTTCCTGAAATAGCCTAGGCTTGATTAAGAGGCAGACATTGGGAAAATCACCTAAAGTTACAATTTTTCGTTTGTGTTATAGGGGCTTGAGCCAGACAATCCTCAAAGTAACTCCCCTCCCTAAATTAGTGACACTAATTCATTAGTATTAAATTAAGATTCCCTTACCAGCCAGCCAGCCACCAAAAAAAAAAAAAAAAAAAAAAAAAAAAAAAAAAAATCAAGAGATTAACAACCATTCATGTTTTAGCAATCCAGGAAGGTTGATGGATATTGTCTAACCCTATTCTATCTTGATAGGCATTAAGATCGCGAGAATCCATTCGTTCACTACACACCTTATAATCAGAACCAGTGGAGTCAGTCTCTTGCTTTGAAAAAATTCTTATTAATTCCCAAAACATTGTTTAAAAATCTTTCAAAAGTAAAAATTTCAAATATCTCTTTATCAAAATATAGAGAGCCTATAATAGTCAGGAAAATCAAGAAGATGCAAAACAACAAAGCTGTGCGACTTCCTACTGGATTTCAAGACTTATTGTTAAGCAAAAGTAACTAAGACAGTGAGGTTTCAGCTCAAGGATAGACAAGCAAACCAAAGACACAGGATGGAGAGCAAAGACATAGATCCAGACAGATATGGTCACCCGATTTTTAATAAAGGTGCCATTGCAATCCAGTGGGGACAGGATAGTGTCTTCAATAAATGAAAGAAAAAAATGAACCTTGACCTCTACTTCACGCCATCAAGAAAAATTAATTTGAGATAGAACAGAGACCCAAATGTGAAAGATATACAATAAACTTTCTGGAAGAAACCATAGGGGTTATCTTCAAGACCTTGAGATAGGTGAATATTTCTTAAACCATAAAAAGAAAAAGAAACCATAAGACAAAAGATAAATAAATTGCTTTGCATGAAGTTTGAAACTTATACTCCTTGAAAGACAACATTAAAAAATGAAAAGGCAAGCATCAGACTGGAAAAAAATTGCAATACATATATTCAACGAATGGCTCATATTTAGAATATTTTTTTTAAAACCCTACAAATCAATAAGAAAAAGACAACCCAGACATTTCGCAAAAGTGGAGAGTATGGCCAACAAATATGTAGAGAGAAGCTCAACATGCTTAGTCACCTGAAAAATGCACATTAGAATCACAATGAAGTACCACCTTGCAACCTTGCACCATTTAAAACGGTGCAATGTCAAATAGTGGTGAAGACGTGGACCTTTAACATATTGTTGGAACACTCATAAATTGTTGGTGGGGGTGTAAACTGCGATAAGCCCTTTGGGAAACTTAGCCTATCTACTAAATCTAAACATATGTTTATGCTATGTCCACCAAAAACATTTACAAGAAGGTTCATAGTTATACTATTTGTAATAGTTAAAAACTGCAAATAAACCAAATGTCCATTAACAATAGAATTAATAACTAAATTGTAGTATACTCATACAATGAAATAATTCACAGTAGTAAAAAAGAACTAACTATTGTATGATTACACTTATATGAAGTTTAAAAAACAGACAAACCTAACATATGGTGGTAAAGAACAGCATGGTGGTTACCTTTGGAATAGGGGTAAAGGGTTGAGAGAGGGGCTGGAAATCTCCTGTGCCTTGATCTGGAGAGTGCTTACATAGGCATATGTATACTCAAAAAGTCATCATGTTGTCTTTTGTGATTTGTGCACTTTATTGTTTGTAAGTTATACCTCAATAGAAAAGAATATATGTAAGAGGGTATTTCAAAAAGTTTATGGAAAGATTCGTATTATCTTTAATTCTATTTTTCCATGAGTTTTTTGAAATACACTCATATAAGATATACATGTACATATCTATAGAAATACAGAGAGAAATATACACACACACACATATATATCCCTTCCAGAAAACAGAAGTGAAGCGAGATTATACTCTATTGTTGTCATAATTCTTATTCTCTGTTTCTAGTGAATTGAAACATTTCCCTGAATAGAAATTAGAAAACTTCAATTTGTGAGATAAATAATAAACTGAGTTTTCACTGTAGACGAAAATATTTTCTTCCTTGGACAGACTTACCTTCTCAAATGGACTAACATGTAGGGCTCTGTTCCTATTTAAGCGATGCCTAAAAAGTCATGAGGTAAAGGGAAAATTGTTTGAGGTAGGAGTGGTAAAGGTAGGAATTTGTATAATTATATGTCAAGTGTGGAGTACATTTGCAGAAATGGGATTATTCGACCAGTGGGACTAACAGTCCACTTTAGACTATTCTATTTTCCTGTCATCTGAAGTGAATGTGGGGCTGAATTATGAAGGACCAAGACGTAAAGCTCTCCTCTTCTACTCTCCAAAACAGAAGTGGAATTCACCAAGGTCCAGGAGTAGTGGGCTCCACTGTCCTGAAGCTTTAGAATCAGAAGAAACTGGCACTTGCATTTACTATTTAAATAATAATAATAGCAATAATAGGCTTTTAAAAAAATTACTCTTTGCCACTTCAATTTTCTAAATGACTTTGGTGCACACCAAAAATGGTAGGAAAATCGCCGCCAAATCCCAGCCTTCTATTTCCTAGGTACTGATATGCAAAGTTTTTGCCTAGAAAGTGAGATTACTCATTTCTTATGACCCTTCCAGTCTTTCTCTCTTTCTGGAATATTAGTTCTCATCCAAAGCATCCCCTCATACTCACATGTTGTGATTAGATATAAAGTGAGTTAAAAGAGACATGTTATTGTTTATAAACAAAGAATCGATGTTGCTTTTTAAGAAATTAGAGTAGATTTAAGAATCACAATTTCCATTTTATAGTTGGAAAAAAAATTTGATTGAGAGATTAAGAACTTAGCCTAGGGCACAAAGCTGAAAAGAAGTNAGGAGTAGTGGGCTCCACTGTCCTGAAGCTTTAGAATCAGAAGAAACTGGCACTTGCATTTATTATTTAAATAATAATAATAGTAATAATAGGCTTTTTAAAAAATTACTCTTGACCACTTCAATTTTCTAAATGACTGTGGTGCACACCAAAAATGGTAGGAAAATAGCCCCCAAATCCCAGCCTTCTATTTCCTAGGTACTGATGTGCAAAGTTTTTGCCTAGAAAGTGAGATTACTCATTTCTTTCTTTTTTTTTTTTAATTTTTTTTTTAATTTTTTTTTTTTTAAATTTAAGATTACTCATTTCTTATGACCCTTCCAGTCTTTCTCTCTTTCTGGAATATTAGTTCTCATCCAAAGCATCCCCTCATACTCACATGTTGTGATTAGATATAAAGTGAGTTAAAAGAGACATGTTATTGTTTATAAACAAAGAATCGATGTTGCTTTTTAAGAAATTAGAGTAGATTTAAGAATCACAATTTCCATTTTATAGTTGGAAAAAAAATTTGATTGAGAGATTAAGAACTTAGCCTAGGGCACAAAGCTGAAAAGAAGTAAAGGGACTGGTGCCTGTATTTTCATCATAAACTGCCTCTCATGAGAGTGAATTGTGTGTGCGCCACGGGAGTGATGATCATCTGTGACACACTCAGATGAAGAATCATCACCTTGTTAAGGTCTCCAGATTTGTTTTCAAACAGTAGGTAAATTGGCCTCTGTGCTGCTACAGCCATTTCTTAACAAGGAGGTTGCAATCACGTATTAAAATGTTGTGGTCACACACCTTAAGTAGTATAAATTCTCAAGCATTGGAAATTACCTGACAGGATTTCTGGCTCAGAAAAGTGACATGGAAGGTATCTAGAAGCAAAATACCTACAAATCTGTGATATATAAGAATATTAAGATTTATACGATGTTCTACAAGAGGCATGAAATGAACACGTAATCACTCCAATACTGCCTATACCTTTGTTAGTGTTTTCTTGTTGAAAATTATACATTCCTTCCTAGGTTACTTACTATGTACTATGTCACAGTCAACAGATGGAAATTGTAACCAAATGTTGAAATATTGCAATTAACTCCCTGAATAAACAAAAATACACCTATTTCTGAATAGGAACAATTATTTTAAATCAGTAAGAAATAGGATATAATCTATTGATTTATGCAGCGGAAGCTGGTTGACTTGGCCGAAGCTATGTGTCATTGGAACAAAGATAACTACTCACGTAAAGCTGTTTACTATCTGAATTTTGCTAATTTCCCTCACTATAACTTTTTATTATTGTTAAATCTAGAACTTCATAGCCAGAGAGATATAAACTCACAGAACTTGAAATGGACCCAAGAGAGAACCTCATCCCTCATTTTACACCTGGAAAACCTGAGGTCCTGAAAAATGATATGGCCACATGCATGGAGCTCCCAGTCCAAAACTCTTTTATTATGAATAGAACCTAACTAATCCAGAAACAATTCCTGTTTGATTTGTAACTCTCTTGACTAACCCTGATAAACACCAGTTTTAGAAAATAAAGATTCTCTGTAAAGGTGAATGTTCAAACACAAACAAAAGAAGATCTGTCATATGCATATCATTTCCCTTTTTTAAACCAAGTTCTGAGCGCCTTGACTTGTTTCTAACTATATGGAAATTGCTACTGACAACTTTGAAGGAAATGGGAAACCAAAATGAAAATGTCCTCCCAGTCCTGACATCTCAGAATGCCCACTAGATGTTGTCAGGGAATTATGCCAACTCAGTCCCAAGTTGACAGCAATGCTTGCATCTGTGTAACTTCTGAGAGCTAACAGCCTGAGCTCTGGAACTAAGCCCTGATGACTTGTGTGATCTTGGTCAAGTTACATAAAGTTCTCTGTCCCTCAATATCCCCATCTGCTCAACAGAGCTAATAATTGCACTGTGCCATGGGGTTATTGTATACATGTAAATACACGTAAAACACATAGAACAGTGCCTAGGGACATACATGTTGGCTATTATCACTAAGATGATAATGATGATGATGATGCTTTGTTACACACGTAAAAAAGAGAGTGAATAAAATATTTACTCATTCTTAATTAGTCATTAATAAATTAATTTCATTTCAAAATTTACTTCAGAATTATTATTAAAATGTACCTTGTCTTAAATTCACCAAGGTGTGTCATCTCCACTTGTAAATTCTGACCTCCTCAGGTACTATGCCCTAGATATCTTCATATATAAATTACAGTGCCTGGCAGCCTGCCTTACACACATCAGCTGCTCAGTAGACATTTGTTGAATTAATGAATGAAGGTTTAAATAAACCGCTCAAAGGAAAAAGAAACTGCTGTCTGCCTCCCTCCCCCACTTCCTCCCCCCAGCCACACACACATCGACCCTTCCCAATTTATTGGAAGGCACCCAAATCACTGATGAAACATTTGGCTCAAGTCTTCAAAATAGTACACAAATAGATAAATGGTCTTTTTTTTTCCTTATAGCTTTTAATATCCTGTTCTTTACAAATGACTTTCAGACTCATTTTATATTATGGTTATCTTCTGAAAATGTATTATATCCTAATAGCCAGGCTTCTTTCCCTACCTCCAACCCTAGCTTTTGGGTTTAGTGCTGATTTTTTACTTTGAGACATTAATTTAAGTATTCTGCTTGTCAGTGGATGAGTGAATGAATTATTCATTTTATTATGAAACATAAATTTTAAAGAACAGCATTATAACTTCTTTTTATATGCCAAAAATAATAGATCATTCTAGAAGCCATTATGGCACCCTTTATCTAACAGAGGGTGCTCTTTTGAAAGCAGTGCCAAACTAATATGTTTTAGTATAACTACAACTATGAAACATTAAAGGAAGCCAGCTCAATTTAGCATTTAAATAACAAAAACATAAGCTATACCTAAATTAAGTAATGTTAGAATTCTTTGATTATTAACATTAACCAAAACAAATGCTTAAGACAAAACCAATATGTTAAACACTGCCTTCTATTTATAGCCATAACCCAAATCTTCACTTCTCTTATCAAGATGTTATCCTCATTAACATGTGATAGATATAAACTAAGAAACATGATTGACATGAAATAAAGTTAATCTCAGCATTAATTACAATTTACTCTAACTAAAGACCCTACCATACTCCCCACATCTGTATAAACATGCATAACTAAACCAAATATGCATAACTAAACTGAATTGCACTCAATATTTATTAATATAAAGTATGCTATCTAAAGTTTCTGACTTTTCAGATCACTTTTATACATTAACATTTTAAAGATGTCTGAATAGCCAAGCATAACATACCTTATAGCAATTATTGTTTTTTCCTATAAGCTGTAGCTTCTGCCCAACACAATGACAAAAACAATTTTTAATATGGTATTATAAACTCTAGTCTAAGAGCAATGAGGCTTAGCTGACTGCCACCCTGTTAGACTCAACAGATAATATGAATATTACTTTCTGGCCCATCTTTATTTTTAAATATTAATCAAAATGAACATGAAAGATAATCATTTCAGATTAAGAAACAGTCATTACAACGGAGGAGATAGATTTACTCAGTCACGGAGAAGTGAATGAACCTAGGCAGTTAAAACTACTCAGGAGCGTGAAAAGCCATACTGATTATTTTAATTTCCTAAACTCTTTAGTGTTTTGAAAGGCTCTTTAAAACTTCATATTCTTTCACATTTGTCTGTTGCTATTATCTTGCCCAAAGCTCTCACTCACTTTCTTGCTACCAAGAGAGACTTAGCATCAAACCGGCAAGATTTAATCAGAGTTTATTGCTTCAGATAAAAACACTGCCACATTTTTTATCTTTTTATTAAATTTACAAACTTGGGCATCCGCATTAGGGATCAAGAGGTGATTGCTTGTTTCCTCTACTGGAATGCTATATTATAGTTCTCATATAATAAAAAGCCCTTTTCTTTGATTTGGTAAAGAAAAATGAGACTTCTTATTGGAGCAGGGCCCAGGAACTTTCCATGAGATTATATTCAGGGATGACAATCTCTTTAACAACAACAACGAAAAAAGGTGAATTTGAACATCTGCCTCTTCCTCACAGATATATTACAGAAGCAAAGTAATCACACTGTGTTCCCAGGGCACAGCAATACTATTCTCCAGAAGTCAGACATTAAGAAAATTTTAGAGTGCTCATATATATACACAGACACATGATAACAAAAATCAGAACTGTCCTTAATAAAATTTCATTATAGCCCTGTTTTAGATCTCAAAGAAAAGTGCTAGATATACCTTCTCCAGGAAAAATATTTTTTCCTTTGTAATGACTGTCAATTGCTGCTTTTGAGACTAGATAGTTATATATTCTATTTTGAAAACTTAGAATTCCAAACTGAGGATACCAAAACTGCTGGGAGTACCCATTGACTGTCCACCAGCACCATGATAGACATTGATGAAATGAAAGTTAAGACTGTCATTTAAAATTACATTTAGACTTCCGGCCAAGATAGCCAAATACACGGTCTGCCACATCACTCTCTCCCACAAATCAACCAATTTCCAACTATAAAAAAGCAACAACAGCTAAGCTGGGGCCATGAGAGCTCAGGAGAAGAGGAGGAGAGACCTACAGAGTGCATGAAGGTGAGAGAAGCCACAATGAGAGAAAGAAAAACTGCTCCAACTGTTTCAAGCCCCAGCCACATCCAGGCTGGAGCTGCTGAGCGCACAGAACAGAAGCTGGCAAGAGCTGCAGCTGTGCCCTTCAGATGAAGTTGCTTGGAGGCAGCAGGGGAGAAGAGGGCCTTGGTGGCCCCCAGGCCAGCAAGACCACTAATAGGGGTTCCCATGGACCCACTTAGGAACAAGGAGCCACAACAACTGAAAAAAAGGAGCCACTCAGAGGCTGGTGAGTCATAGTAAGGGACCGGAGCATGGCCCGTTCCATGGGAAGTGTTTGGAGCATGGGCAGTGGTGGAGATGGGCCCACCAGGGCAACACTGGGGCACAGTAAGGAGAGCTGATCTGCCCCCAATCAGCACAGGACCACTCAGAGGAGACTGGTCAGGAATACAGAATTGCATGGGGGACAGTTTGATGAAAAGACTCAGGCTCGGACCAGTTTTACACAACCCAGGTGCACAGGCTTTCACTAGACCCAGAAGTACCTATAAAGTCAACCATTAAAACCTGAGCTGCACAAAAAGCCTTGCCTAGGCAATCAGCAGCAAAACAGCAATTTAGCTCAACCACAGAGTTCAAGCACTGGTCCCCACAGGAAGTTCCCCCATTTTAGAAGTAAGCAAAGGACAACAAATTAGTTCTAGCACAGAGTTTAAGTGGTGGGAACAGCAAATAATCCAACACAGAAGTGAAAGAAAAATCAAAGTGCCCACAACCAGAGACAAAGTCTGATATTAACTAGTAGAGATCTCATTTCATCAAAGAACACCTATAACACCCAGAAGGAATGGAAGTCCCCTGGGCTACCAAGCCAGAAAGGGGGGAGGGCTAGTGGTCTCAGCCATGCCCCCAACACGCACAACCAGTCCTGAGGATGGGGGCCGTGGGCCTCGGCCACACCCCCTTGACAAACACAGCCACCCCAGCAATGACCACTGAGCCGCCATAGGAAGCACCGCAGGCTCTCCCTAGTCAGGGCAGTGGAAGGTCGAGGGTCTCAGTCACACACCCCCAACACTAGCAACCAACCCAGCGAAGACCACCAAGCCACAGCAAGAAGGGCTCTGGTTTCCCCAGCTGGTGTGTTGGGAGGCAAGGACTTTTGCCATACCCCCTTGACATCTGCACCCAGCCTGGCAATGACCAAGCCACCACAGGAAGCCTCCCAGTCTCCCCAGTGGGAATGTGGGGGATGCCACAGTCCTAAATCCTGCCCCTCCCCCTTCCTCCTCCTTCCATCACATTCACATTTTCTTCCCTTTTCCCTTCTCCCCCTCCCTCCCAACTGTTCTGCAACAACATCCCAGAATTTAAAAAAGTAATACCAATAAAATTTTTTAAAAATTACATTTAGACTAACAATTTTTTTCTTAATTATAAAGAAATTACAAGTATTTAAAAGGTAATTACTACTTTTCTATATCATCTCTTAATAATAATCACTTTGTTGTGCCCATTAGATGCCAGGCCTGTTACATACATTAGCCAGATAAGATGGGCATTATTTATAAATACACACACACTGTGCATGTGTGTGTAAAACAAGGACAGAAATTGTTTGAGGCCATAGACAACTAGATTGTGGTGAAGTAGGATTCAAAATTAGGTTTCTCTTGCCATTTTGTTTTGTCATTTGCTTCTGATGAATGTCAGTTCAGTCCAAAATAGCTATTCAAAGCTGGCTGAACAGTTCACTATGTGTAACTCACTAGAGCCCTGCTTTACTTCCAAAATTTTGTACAAAACCTTTACATATTTTTTTTAATAATAAGGCATTCTACACATAAAGTTTCAAAAAAATTACTCATAAGTACCTCATATATTTTAGAATTGAATCATAGCACATTCTTAATCTAAAGGCAACATATCTAGATAAGCTATTTTCACATTGGAAATACAAAAATATGCAAAGAAATATAGTTTATTCATTTTGCAAGATGCTGCACATGCATAAAAGCACATTGGACTACCAAAGAAACTATTAGACTATGCATATTTTTTGGAGTTTTAATTATTTCTGTTCTCATAACTTCCTCTAGTAACACATTTTTAATAAACATAGAAAAACATATATTCAAATGATTGTTGTTCTTTAACATCATATCCTTAGAGAGCTATTTGTGTGTATTTTGTATACCAAATGTTTGTGGAGCTCCTCTTTAAGAATTACCCTCAGAGCTGGTTAACCACAGACCCAGCCTCCTGACTTTATAGTCATAACTGCTTTGGGACAGCAACAACCTCGTCCCCCAAATAGGATTACCCTGTCTTATTCAATAGGCCTGGATTTTAACTACTTTTGGCTTATTTCAGGAAGTAAATGTATTCTCCACAAATAAAAATGTTGCACCATTCAGAATATTCAAGAGAATTTCCTTGGAAAAAAAATTCAAGATTGTATTAATTGGAATAACAGATCTTTCTCAAGGTGACTACTTCCATTGGAACAACATTGAGGGCTAGAGAGAATATTTTTTTAAAAAATGATTTATATTACTTGATTTGTCACATCTCATAATGCCCTAAAAGATGTTAGATAATAAAATTTATGCAGTTCAAATTTATCTTCCTAAAGAGACAAGAATGAGGGGGAAAAATCACCCCAAATTCATTTTCAAATTAGATATAAAATGAATTATCATTAATTTTTACACATTCTCCTATCATACTTACAGCTTTAATAAACAAAAAGCAAATGTATATAGACCTCATACACCTTGTGTAATTACTTTTTAACATCCCCAAATTCCATAAGGGCAAAAACCAGGTATGTCTGGCTTTCAATTAAATCCCCAGCACCTAGGAAGATGCCTGGTAAACAGCAAATGAATTTTGATTACAGCGAATCAGATCCTGGCCAACAGCAGTGATTTTGGTCCTGTATAGAGTGGACCTTGACACTAGTGCAAATTAATGTTAAACTAGCTGTATAATTTCTTTATCCGTGAGTATATTTCCTTTAAGTATTTTGCTGATGATTTATTAAATATGTATTTCACTACTTTCTTTTCTCTAAATCAGTCCTATCTCATCCCCTTCAAATAATAAAAAGCCTCAATCATATCCTTTCATTGATGAGAAACACATACATTTACACACACACACACACACACACACACACACCATTTAGACAAGTCTTTTTAAAGAAAAAAAAGGTCAGTCAAAATCTCATAAGCTCTGGGGAGATAATACATTCCAACAAATCTTTCCACTTGAAAGATGATTTGAAAGGGACAAGTTTGCCGTCATAAATAGATCTCAACACTAATGAACCTGCAAGGACTAGGGAATGCATTGTACTTGAAAAAGATCAAGAACATTGTCACATTGAGAAAACTCACTTAAAGCTTGTTCAATAGCCTGACTTAAAATGCTATATGAACCCAAACAAAGGATTAATAGTATATTTTTCTGTTTCTTTACCTGCCTAGATGTCAGATGATACTTTGAAGCATTTTCTTATGAAGGAATGGATAAATGCCACATCTCCTTCATATGAATGGAGAAGCAATTGCTTGGCTCCAGTTCAGCTGCTAAGAAACTTAGTCCCACTCTTGCCAGAACTGCTCGTTTTTCAAGAGCAGCCAGAAATAAGATTGTTATGTAAATCTCAACATTTTTTAGTGTTGGCAACTGTTTAAATTTTTTAGACAATGTGGAGGTCTTCTGTTTCTGGTTAGGATAGTAGAAATTCACAAGACACCCTTGTTCCTACTCTAATAACTAGAAGAAGCTGGCTAAGGTACAAAATCATAGATTAAAAAACAAACAAACAAACAAAAACCCATCAGGGAGTTGAGAACACAAAGAAGTCTAAATGGGGTAAAAGCTCTTCCTAGAACAGAAGAGATGCACAGCTACTTTCACCCCTGATGCAGCAGCAGGAGAAGGAGGAATCTTTCAAAGACAGCAGTAAAGAGAAACCAGGCAACTTGTAACAAACTCTCAGTGGCTGTACGTGGGTTGGGAGCTCTAGCCACAGAACATGTCTGCACCCATCCCACCAGCTGTGTCTTCACCAAGTGCCCGCAAGGAGTGCAATAAGGCTGGGGGTGGAAGAGAAAAAGGAAGAGAAGTCCCCTGAGGCATGCAGGCCTTTCCTGTGTGCAAGGGGACAAAGTGCTGAAGACTGGAGGCAGGAGAGGTTGCTAAGAAAAGTCCCTTCAAGGCCTTCACTGATTCTCAGAAACAGATCTCCAGAGGGGTCAGATCAGAAAGGACTGAGAGACCTCCCAAAGTTACAGAAAGTTTGGGGTAGGACCTATGGGAAATACCACATGGCCTAACAAACATGTGCATAAGTTCAAGTCCCAGAAGAAGGGAGTGAGAAAAAAAAATGTCCCCAAACTTCCCAAATGTGATGAAAAGGTGAAGATGAATAAGGACATTTCCAGACAAACAAACAAAAAACCCCTCTGGATGACAAATAAAATACCTACAGGCAGTGATAATCACCAGATTTCACAGCATTCCCCTAAACCAAATACTGTCCATAATTACCCAAAAAGCTTATTACCAGTCCTACCACTAATTACTAATTAGCCAATAAACCATTTAGCTCAAATTGACCAATCTCATCTTCAGTTAAGATTATCTGGAGACAAGTCAAGCTTAGTGTCTGGAGATGACAAGCAGTCATAAGAGTATGATTAGATGAGAGTTCTCTGAGGACAATAGTCTCTGTTTCTTTGGTCTTTAAATCTCCAGTTCCTGGTGCACAGAAGTTCCAAACAAATATTTACTGACCAGAAGAATGTAATGTATTTTTATGAACATACTAGAGTCAAAGAAATTAACAAAATACTGCTTTTATTAACTAGCTCAGTTTCTTTTGCTTTATTCATGTTTCTATTTTTTAATTACCTCTGTCATACATTGAGGAAACAACATACCAGGAGGCAATTTCATTGGTTACAATGTCGGTGGGACATGGTGGCATTTCTTGTCAATTTAGATATCATCATATAGACCTCGCAGGGGCATGAATTTCCAATGTTTCATTGCTTTAGTGAGGTTAGACAATACTTTCCTACGTTTAATCTCCAAGCAAGTTTACAAGAATAATGTCTATTTGCAAAACTGGAAATATCCAAAATTGGAAATATCACCCATTTTTAGCTGAAAAAGATCCAGAGTATCCAACAATCGGAAAACCAAACTCCTAAAGACAGGACATTGGATAGGGGAGCATACTTCATTGAAAGTCTCTTTTAAGCAGCTAACATCCCGTGATACATTTCAGGCAAGCAGAGGGCAGCCCAGATGCATTGTGGGATGATAAAACTTACCTTGGAGAAGCACAATGGTTAATTGACAGCACAAACATAGCCGTAAATGCACAAATGAGATAAAATCTCAGTAATTACTGAATATTCGAGCAAACATGTCAGAGTGAATTTTAATTGATAGAATTCTACAAATGTTTCTCAGAAACAATGTAAAATATAAATAAATCGTGTTTTTTAAAACTTGGTGAAGGGCCGGCCCAGTGGCGCACTGCTACAGTGGGCCACTTGGGAGTGCGGCGGCGCTCCCGCCGAGGGTTCGGATCCCACATACAGACTGGCCGCTCACTGGCTGAGTGAGGGGCGGGCGCAACACCAAGGGTTGCAACACCGAGGGTTGCGATCCCGTTGCCAGTCCCGGATCGAGGGTTCGGATCCCACATACAGACTGGCCGCTCACTGGCTGAGTGAGGTGCGGGCGCAATACCAAGGGTTGCAACACCGAGGGTTGCGATCCCGTTGCCAGTCCCGGTCCGGAACGGGCGCGACACTGAGGGTTGCAATCCGTTGCCGGACACAAAAAAAGACAAAAAAGGAAAAATAAAAAAACTTGGTGAAGATAATTTTTTGCCAATGCTATTTAAAATCTAGCTGAATATTTATGGTGTTTATGGCAATGATATTTGCTCTATCTAATTTAACAAGAAATATGATAAAAGCTCTAGGAACACTCTGTCACAAAGATATTGTCATAAATAAGTCAAGCCTTAAGTTTTTTCACACAAACTTTTAAAAACCATGGGAATTAAAAGAAGAAGAATAAAAAACATACAATATCATTGTGAATGCAGTGTTCATTACCACTCTTAGAAAATGAATCTTCCATAATCCTCAGGGAATATACTATGATAAAAATCAATGTAAAAACTTGTCACAACAGAATTTCCAAGATTCCAAAAATCCTGAGGAAAAAAATGGGGCATATGTTTTTATTAAATAGAGTATTTAGTAGAAAATACGAAGTTATACGATATTTAGTAGAAAACAGATCAAAATAAATAAAACCAAACACTGTTGGATGACAGAAGGAGAAGAGAGCATTAGTGCAAAGTAAGAATTAGAACCGCAGATTCTAAGATGGCGTCGGGTCTGAGCGGCCGCGCCAGGAGACAGCGCGATCCTGTGAGCCGTGCGCTGTGATACCAGAGTATTGATTGCATCTCCAAGAGCAGCAAAAGGCAAATAAATCTTTCAACAACGATCCTACATCGACAAACAAGCGACAGCAGTTTCGAGGTTTTGGGGCCGACACAGAAGAGGTCTCCTGAGAGCGCCCAAGCCCGGCCACGGGAACGAACGAGTGATCAGCCGAGTCATCAAAGGCAAGGAAAGCCAGCAAAGGATCCCACAAAGGCAGAGTGAA
>NW_007739506.1:34036-35949 GCF_000696425.1 Galeopterus variegatus | reverse complement strand
ACATTCCTCAAGTGTTCTCCTAGCACATTCATATTGAAGGAGGAAGGGAATAAGAAAGAAATTAGCTACTTTTGTCTCCTTCCCACCTCTAACTTCCTTTTGCTTTCTTCCTTTGGCAAATGTCAGCTGGACACTAGACACCAAAGGAGCTCTACTGATGTGGTCCAAAAGGGTTAAACTTCAGGTGGACAAAGCAAGACAGAGGAGAGGAGACAATGGATCTGATGAGAGTAGGGTGGCAAAGGGAGAATGGCTAGCACACCTGCATTACCTACAAATTCACAGTGTTCCCATGGCTATGTATTTTTATCCCTATTTAAAGGTATGAGGCTCAAAATCAGTAAATAACTAGTCTAAGTTCAAAAAAAGTTAATGTATCCAACAGTTTTACAGACTCCAAAACTTCCCCCCTCTACCATGCACTGTTCTATCTCCACATTGTAAACAAGGGTACTTACTACTTCTTCAAGGCAACAGATATTGTCATTCTAGAATAAACTGAAGTAAATAATCAATCCCATTGCTTCATCATTCTCGGGAGATTTGATTTCTGGATGACAAGTGGGGAGTGGGCAAAACTCAGGTCCTCAATGAGCTCAAGAGTTTCAGAAGAATGAAAAGATAGTGGTTGTGTATAATATTAATGACTTTTGCTGGAACTAATTAAACCGCAGGGATTTGATCCCTGTATGGCAATTCCATTATAAAGTCTTCAGGTTCTTTATATCCATGCGGTCATTGTGAAAGCGCTCTCCTTTCACAGGTAGGATTAGACTTTTAAAAAAATATTTTGCACTTAAAAAAAATATTTTGCAGTCATGAAATAAATATTTTAATTAAAAATAAATTGAGCTGAATCATAAACTGATGAATATGCAAATACTTACTAAATGCTATTATTCTTCTCAGAGTACAGGTACTTTTAAATGTACAATGGAGTGGTGTTTACATAATGGAAAGGGAACTAGAACAAAAAAAGGAAACATTAATTTCATCAATAATTATTGACTAGCTCCAATTGGGAAAGCATTGACCTAGGTGCCACTGAGTATACAACTGGATTACATAAAATACTTGTTCCTAAGGAGCTTGTGCTTTAATATTGACTCTGTTCTAGACCAGATCTAAATCATTCACCAAATAATACTAGCAGAATGTTTTCTCTGAATCAAATTCTTCACATGGAGGGAGTTGCTATTATTATCCAAATTTTATGAATGAGAAAACTGGGGCTCAGAGAAATTAATAACTTGCCCAGTGCCACACAGCTAGCGGCTAATGGAACTGGATTTCCACCCAGAAAATTCTTTCATAAAAAATTGGCTTTTAAGCTTCCAATCTATATTATTTATTTAAAGTTAATTAAAAATATATTTTATGTAGATGACTTCCCTAAATTAATTTTTCCACTTCAAATTGAATCTTGGCCATATGCTAAGGAGATACCATTCTCAAAATAATTATGATTCCACTGATTTAGGTGACCTCTCTTGCATCTTGTTACCTTAGTCAATAAGTCCAAATTATTTACATGAGAACATAAACAATGGGATAATACAATGGACAAGAAATATTGAGTGTTGAACATATAAAGTGCCTTAAAATGTGACTTATTTCCATTGTTGCTATTGAAGTCAGTATAATGTTGTCAAATCTGGATATGTGTCATCGAAGGAAGATGTTGTTTTTTTCATGAGAGTCTCTGCAGTCACTTTTTTCCTGTCCAAATGTTGGGAAATACACTTCATAATATCTTAAGTACTATCTCAGTTGTATGGTTAATATGCATATTATTTCTCTGTGATCTGTTACATTTAAAGAACTTATATTGAATTAACGTTGTGCTGTTTTTCTTAATTTTGCAGAAGTTAGAATAATGTAAAATTAAGACAAAGTCATTTTGGTCTGAAGAT
>NW_007739506.1:24656-33670 GCF_000696425.1 Galeopterus variegatus | reverse complement strand
GTTTTTCTTAATTTTGCAGAAGTTAAAACAATGTAAAATTAAGACAAAGTCATTTTGGTCTGAAGATATGTTTTTCAATGTTTTTTTTCCATTTCTGCCCACTCCCCAGTAGACTTTGGATAAATTTTCTTTTTTTAAATTGTATCCCCATGAGCATTTAATGCTATCAATATATTTGTATGTGTATACCTGTACACACACACACATATATATATAAATATATATATATAGTTGGTATACTCTGCATGTGTGTTTGTGTGTGTTGTGTGTATTTTTTATACTTAAAATAATTAAGACTTACCCTTGCTCCCCAGGAACTAATTTTTGCCCCCCCACCCCGGGCAAAAATATACAAAATAAAAGAGATCCTGAGCTGGTTCTAAAAATTTCATAAATATCTGGTGATATGTGGGACACCTGAGGTTAACTAGAGTGGGAAAAATGGAAATAACGTTACAGGGTGAAGGAACAACATGAAAACAATCTTGGGTTCAGAGGGACCAAAAAAGAGATCCTAGTTCTATAAGAATATACATCAAACATCAGTTCCACTTCCTTAATTCATTCAAATCTGAGACACATGGATGAGTTTCACTTGCTGATACATTAGAGACCTCATCCAAAGGTGTATTGTAAAACAAAGGGTTACAATGTCAAAGAAAAGCAATGTTTACACCCTCGTGCTCAAGGAAAGTGTAAATAAACCAATATAAAAGAGAGCTGGAAAAAGAAAGACTTCTCAAACATGAAAAGATTTGCAGAAAAGACTGACAGAAAAACATTTAAGACTATGACTGCCATTATATATAAGAAACACTATATATATATAGTTTAGGTAGATGTTTAAAACATTAATCATGTGATTGTATACTAGGAGATTTCTTCATGTCATATATCTTACAAGTTTGAAAAAAGAAGACAAAAAGCAGATGATATGATGGAAGTGAGGGATAAATGACAAAAGCCAGATGCACTTTTCTTTTGTTTTCTTTAGACCTCGCTGGAATCCAAGCAAATGCAATGGTAAAGAAAAACTCCACCGGGGTGGTAATGAGCATTTTAAATAACAAATCACTTTCATTCATTGAGTAATTTTGTGTTTGAGTATTTTTTTGTTTTTCATAATTTGCATTTGGGACTTGGAAGTATGCATGAAATTATTAGTTAGAATTTACAGTACAATTTAGTGAATTGAAAAATAAAACAGAAAAGCCAAAACCAGAAATTATTCTTAGAACTCTACAAAAACAATAGAGATGATTCCATCCATAGTACTCACACTGGTACAAAGTTATATAAAACTGAATTACCAACCTCTATGGCAATGACAATTTGTTAGATTTTTTTGCAGCATTTAAAAATTTCCAAACTATTTTCCAGAAACTTGTCAACCATAGTAGGTGAAGTTCCTTTCTTTTTCCTTTTATGCAATGATGTATCAGTGTAGATCTTTTGGGCATATCTCAAATTATTAATCTGACTCTGAGATATACCTTTAGAACAATATTACTGATCCAATGGAATCCTCATTCATAAGGCATTTGATAGAAATGCTGGATTTCCTTGGAAGTTTTTTTCTTTGCTTGTTTTTACAATTATGCATTCCCATCAATATGTGGCCCCCCTTCCCCTTTCTCCACTCTTATATTAGATTGCTCGCTCCCTTTAAATAGATTTCATTTGATGTTTATTCATATAAATGTATGGATATTTTTGTGTGTGTAGGTGTAAAATTGATTACAAGATAGCATTTTCATTTGTTCATGTTTTTAAAAAATTTCTCTTGAGACAAATTCATGTTCTTTTTTTTCTATATTTTTAAATTTTGGTGTTATATTTTTTCTTATACATTTAGAATTTCTTAAAGATACAAAACTATTTTTTCTTTTGCATATGTATATATAATATAAAATATATATTTTCTATCTGACCTATTTTTTGCCATATCTTTTGAAATGCTAAAATTTTATTATTTAAAGCATTGTCAAATAATTTATATTTAACTTTATTCTTTCTTTCTTTACTCTTAGGAAATTGAGATCTTTTCTACCTATGATTAAGTTGCTATTTACCTATGTAATCAATTACTTTAGTAGTTTCACTTGTTAATTCTATAATGAACTGTTACCAACATACAACCAAAAATAGGAAATATATTTAGGTCATCTGTGTAAGTACATCTAATCAGCATTAAATCTTCACACAATGTCACATTTGTTTCAGATATTTTAGATATTCAAATATATTAAAGTTGAATCCTCCATGCCTGATTTTTTTTTCTCAGTAAACTGAAATATGAACTTAATGTTTCTTATTTCTATGTAGAGTTACATCATGTGCTTGGTGTTTATGTATCCATAGAGTTACATATTATTGTTTTGCTGGATTTAAAACTTAATATAAATGAATTCACTCTATGTTTCCTTCTGCATTTTGTTTTATTTTTCACTAACATTGCTAGATCTGTCCATACTGATTCATGTAACACCAATTTTCACTGATATAGTCTATGCCAATACATAAATATGCCACAATACACTAATCCATTTTAGTACTTGGTTGACAATTACATTTTTGACAATATAAAACTCCAGAAGCATTTTTTTTTTATGTAATTCTGAATGTGTACCAGTGATAGAGCTCCTGACAAGTAGGTTGCTAATTTCTGCATATTAAGGTAAGAGCATCTTTAAGTTTACTATATATTGTCAATTGTTTTACCAATTTACAGTCCTGCCAACAGTGTGTGTGAGTTCCCTTTACTTCACGGCCTTGCAAACAGGAGGCACTGTCAGACTTTAAATGTCTTCCAATTTGATAGGTGTAAAATGGATAGTTATTTCTTGTTTAAGTTTGGATAGTCACTACAAGTAAAGATAAGTATTTTTAAATTCATTGATGCTTATTTAAGATTTCTCTTCTTTTTCAGTTTTATGTTCATATTTTTTGTCCACTTTTCAGTGGAGTCATTTTATCTTTATTTCGTCCGTTTGTAATAGCTTCTTATGATTTCTGTACAAGGTACTAATCTTTTGATGTTATATGCAATGCAAATATCTTCAACCTGTTTGTAGCTTATATTTTATTTTTGTGCATGACATTCAGTGATGTGAAAGTTATTCATTTTTGTATTGTTTAAATGTATTAATATTCTTTTTATGGTTATATGTTGCATGTGTTCTCTAAGCAATTCTTTCCATTATAAAGATATTTTTCTTTATTCAGTGTTATAAGTTTTGTTTTTTCATATTAAAGTCTTTATTCTTCCTGATATTGTAAATGTTGCAGAAATAATTCAATTTTATTTTTAAGGAAAATCACCAGTTTTTCTTTTGTTGAATACTCCCTATCTTTCTCATTATATTGTTAGTGCGAATTCTGTTATATTTCAAATTTTCTTATATGTATCAGTCTGTTTCTGGAATCTTTATCCTTGGGTCAATTTGTCAACCCCTTCATCAATAAAAATTATTTTAATAAAATAGTTTTATCAATTCTTGTCTGGCAGCTTACATTAGAGTATTTTCTTGACGTATCCCTGAGGGAAGATTTCTTTAAAATGTATGGGAACACCTGTAATTTCTGCAGAGTCCATGTCTATATTTTCTTCAAAAGACACATGAAATCTACTTATTCATCCAGTATTAGTGTTTAAGAGCATGAGAAAGAAGAAGTTAATTACATTCAGTATGTAGTCCTGTATCTACTTTCTTGTTTTGATAGCCATGATTACAAATATTCCCTGCCTATGGTTTCACATACTCTGTGAGTTATCGTCATCAATTCTGCATGCTTGAATCATTCTTTCTTCCTGCACAGACTAGACCAGTTCCCAAACTGGAAGACGGGCATGGATATGAGTGGAGCTTTGATGAAAAATAAAGCGGGCAATGGAATAGGGAGTGGTGGAGTCACAGAAGAGCTCTCTCTGGAAATGACATTTGAGCAAGGTCTGAGTAGGGAAAATACCATATGAATGTTTGTGAAAGAGTTTTCCAGACATATACATTGTAAACACAAAGGCCTTGAGGCAAGATCCTCCTTGGCTTATAGAGAAAATTAAAGGAAGGAAAGAAGTGTAATCAGAAAGGTGTATGGAAAAGAGTGGAAGATCTCGTAGGCCTTTAATTTTTCATTTCCATCTATAATTGTTGTCGTCCCCAACGCCAGACTGCAAGGTGCATGAAGGAATGGAAAAGATAGATTCTGTAGGCTACTTCACCAGTAACAATGAATCTTCTCCATTAGACAGATTCATTAAATATATGTTGAATGAATAAATAAGTGGATGAATTAAGTAAGAGGTATATTCTAGTAGAAATTAGTAGGGATCACAGTTTAACTGGTATTCTGAAAGTTAGAAGCAGGAATGTTCAATCCTGTATCAATTAATTCAATGCTGTGTGCCATGGAGCCTCAGGACCATAAATGCATTTTGTTCTTCTGTAAATTCCTGTTAATCTCCCAGGAATAAGTGGTTCACTGGGTGAATGTAGATCAATTACCTCAGTGAGAAATAAATGCATGATTAATTGTCGACTAGCATATTCCAGAATTCAGACATTTTACCATTTTGCAAAGACTAATTCTCAAGAGTAAAATCATAGCCTTAGTAAGGCTGATCCTCTGCCTTGTATTCAAAAGCAGCACTTTCTGCTCTACAATGAATTAATTGACCATGTCTAAATCCTACCATGGCTGACTCCCTAATTCCACTTGCATAATCATCAGAGCTATAAAACTCACTATTAGAAAACAGAAAAGTTGCATTCCTTCAAAGACCAATAAATAAAACAAAACCAAAGTAATAAACACCACTACTTTCAATTTATATTTCTTGAGGCCAAAAATTAAGATGATTTAATTTCTCTTAAGATGTTCAGACGTGTAGCATTTCAGGAGGTCTTAAAAAATTCAAGAAATTGATTAAACATCTCAAATTGAATATGTGTGAAGAGATTATTTAATGTTACCAACTAAAATATGCACATGATTTTTTTTGGAAGAGATGCATTTAGAATCCCTAGAAACACAGGAAGAATTCTATAAAGCATTAAACATATATATATATATATATACACATAAATGTGTGTTGTGTGTGCAAAATGGGTAAATTTAACTAACTATTGTGTAGAATGAATATCAAAACACTTGCTTTATTTAATGTTTTTAAAGGGCACTAAATGTAATAATTTTATGTATAAAATGAGGAATTGACCACACTTTTCAGAATTTTCAGCCTTCGTCTTTAGTGTAGTTGTGTTTCCTTATCACATTGGACAAGTTATTTAATATCTCTGAGCTCAAAACTTTGTTTGTACAAGGAGAGCTCTATTTTATTAAGTTTCTTTGGAATAGTCCATGAGAGATGATGACCTTTTGTAATACCAGGCATGCAGGAATCCTCATCAATATTTCACTGAATTTGATTCTAAATTATGTACACATAATGAGAAAACAGAGTAACAAAAGCAGAGTAATAAAAGCAAAACAAGCTGCTTCCCTTGTATATACACACACACACATGCATGTGCACACACACAGAGGATCATATAAATCATATAGACTATGAATCCACTTATGTTGATTTATACATTTATTATATATATATGTTGTGAATGTGTTTATATATACTTGCATGAAGAGGAGAATTAAAGAATGAAATTTTTAATAGTGATAATTTTATAGCATAAAATTTTAGCTGATTTTAGAGATAAGAAAACCAACTTAAAACACCATTCCAGTAATCTAATTGAAGTATGCTGACTTGGGCCTTGATGGTAGGAACAGAGGTGGTAGGAAGCAGTTTACTTATAGACATAGACATATTGAAGGTAGAGCTAACAGAATCATTTGATGGACTAGTTATGGAGGATTGAGAAAGAAGAGATAATTTTTCTGATATGATTTATATATTTATTAATTTCACCTTACACATGGAAATATACAGTTGTCATTGACTTGAGATGGCGAATGTTATGTGTGGAAGATATTAGGGATGTCATAGGCGTGGAAGATATTAGGAATGTCATAGGTTTTGGTCATATTGGGTTGCTATTATAGAGATGGAATCAGATTGATAAGGTACAGTAGAAACAGAAAAGGGATGAAGATGAAACACTGATCTCTGAGCTACTCTAAATTAAGAATCAGGTAGAAAGGAGAAATAAAGAAAATAATGAGAAGCAGCAACCCATATGGTGGGAGGAACACTTGGAGAGGCTGGTGCCTGGAATATGAAAGTGGAAAGCCATTCTAGGAGAAGTAACCAATCAACTGTGTCAAATGTTATGAGGGATCAGGAAACATGAGAACTGAGAATTGACCACTGGATTTAAAATATAAAGACCAGTGGTGACTTTGGCTAGAGAGAGTACTTGGAGTGATGTAGGCAAAGCATAACGAGTGGGAGTAAGAGAAAACAGGAAAACAGGAAAGGCAGAGTTGGATAAAAGCAGATTCAACTGTGTCAATGCCTTTAATTGCAAAGAGGAGTGCTAAGGAACAGGGTGATAGGTGGTGAAAGCAGTAAGATCAAGAGAGGAAGGGAGAAACGTTGGGAGATGGGATAGGACATAGACAAACAGTGGTCAGTTATCAAAGTTCTTACATGCAGGCATTTATATATGCATTTTAAAATAAAATAGGTAACTGAGTTTACTTAAATAGTATTTTCTCTTTATCACAGTAAGAAAATAAAAAGGCGAAATGCACACATTCTCAGAACATTTTAGAAATAATCTCACAGCAGTGAATAAACTATTTGATTTTCCTGGTGTGGTTTCATACAATTTATTTTTTTGGTTTCTTTCTTATTCCAGCAAATGAATCATCCTTTCTGAGACAAAGGGATGAGCAACAGTGACTAAATTTATTCTGCTGTGATTTAGAGATATTCCAGAGCAAATGTGTTTTCTTTCTGTGGTATTTCTAGGGATTTATATGGTCACTGTGTTCACAAATCTTGGTATGATCTTACTCTTTAAGATTGAGTCACATCTCCATAATCCAATTTACTTTTTCCTCATTAACTTGTCCCTTATTTTCTTCTGTTGTTCCTGTGACATTACCCCTAATATGCTGTAAAATTCTGCGAGGAGAACCCAGTCATTTCATTTAATTCTTTTTTTCGTTTGTTTCTTTTGCTGGCATTGAGGGCTTCCTGTTGGCTGTGAGGGCCTATATATAACCTGTGACCATCTGCAAGTCCCTCCTTTACACAGTCAAGATGTCTCCAATGGCAATCCTTTCCTGGTGTTGGCCACATGCCTTGAAGGGTTAATGAATGCTGCTGTTCACATTGGCCTCACCTTCCAGTTGTCTTTCTGCCACTCAAATGTCATCTATCACTTTTTCTGTGACACTCCACCCCTCCTGAAACACTTGTTCTGACACATGTGTCGATAAGGTTCTCATTTTGACTTTTACCAGTTTTAATGAACTTAACCACTTCATGACAATTCTCATTTCTTGTCTTCACATCTGTGCTGCTATCTTGAGGATCCGTTCCGCAGAAGGGAGGCACAAAGCCTTCTCCACCTGCGTTTCCCATGGATGATGGTCACCATTTCCTTTGAAACCATCCTGTTCATTTATCTACACCCAGTTCTAGTTACTCATTGAACCAAGACAAAGTGGTGTCTATGTTTTATACAGTGGTCATCCCATAATCAGCCTCTCATGTATAGTCTGAGAAACAAAGAGGTCAAAGTCTCCTTAGTTAAATTAAAAAACACCAAATCAAACCAAACCAAACAAAAAACTCTTCTTACTTCCGTACTTTGAATAATCAAAACATAGGATTTTAGGTCTCTAAAAGAACTTAGAAATGACCATTCCCTCTTATTCCCCCTGGCTCTGTGTCGTTTTGTTGTGAGGCTTTTTTTCTGACAGCAAAGTTGGACTAAATGTTCCAAACATCTTGGGGAATATGGTCACTCTGTATAAATCCCACTTATTCCACAGAACCTAAATACTCAAAAATTACCAAATATTTCATTTTGCTACCCTGTTCATAGGTATAAAGTTCAGTATAAAAGCAGCTGGGACAGAGAAAGACCGAATGAAAAAAGAATCATTCCATCTTCTTTCACGTTTGGTGGCTCCTTGATTGGATGGAGGCTGAACTGACGAAGGCAGGTGATGAGGAGCATGTCCAAGCACTGAAACAAGACCTAGAGTTTACCTCTTATCCCTATTAAACAGAAATATCAGAACTAAATCCTTATGGCAGTTCTGAAGTCAAGTGCTTCTAACCTGGACACATAATCTAGACTGCTGAAGGAATAAAGGAAACAAACCACAGAGAATACACATATTCACCAGGAGAATTTGGATAAGAACACTATGGATCATGGAGCAGATGTTTCTGGTGTACGGAAAAGAGGTATTCTTCATAATTCTTGAAGACAAACTGTCAGGTTTTTTGATCTCTGCATTGGTATGCAGTTTAACCTTAAAGAATTAAGGCAAGATTGACATTCTTTCTCTAATGCCGTGTCAGATAAACATAGATATCTATTTTACTGGTAGCTGCAATTTGATTGGGACAAGTTTTAAGGCTTTTGGGAGATTTGACTGGTGTCTTCAAACTGGGATACTTCCCCAGCTGTACTGGATTCCTTTAAGAGCTAGTGACTGCTGACATGTGGGCATAAAGTGTTTTCAGCTGGTCGGAATTGGATAAAATATACTGGGTGTCATCCTTGGATATCTTTGTCATGAAAAGACTGATTATTATCCAGATAAGTAAGCATTTAAAAGATCTTAAAGAGAATGTGGTGTATATACGCAATGGTATACTACTCAACCATAAAATAGAATGAAATTCTGTCATTTACGGCAACACGGATAAGCCTGGAAATCATTATGTGAAGTGAAAAAAGCTAGGCACAAAAAGATAAATACCACATGATCTTACTCCTATGTGGGAGCTAAAAAAGTGAGCTTATTGGGCCGGCCCGGTGGTGCACTGGATAGTGCACCGCTTGGGAAGTGCGGCGGCGCCCCCGCCC
>NW_007739506.1:13860-24646 GCF_000696425.1 Galeopterus variegatus | reverse complement strand
TAAATTAAAAAACACCAAATCAAACCAAACCAAACAAAAAACTCTTCTTACTTCCATACTTGGAATAATCAAAACATAGGATTTTAGGTCTCTGAAAGAACTTAGAAATGGCCATCCCCTCTTATTCCCCCTGGCTCTGTGCCATTTTGTTGTGAGGCTTTTTTCTGACAGTAAAGTTGGACTAAATGTTCCAAACATCTTGGGGAATATGGTCACTCTGTATAAATCCCACTTATTCCACAGGACCTAAATACTCAGAAATAACGAAATATTGCATTTTGATACCGTGTTCATAGGTATAAAGTTCAGTATAAAAGTAGCTGGGACAGAGAAAGACCGAATGAAATAGGAATCATTCCATCTTCTTTCACATTTAATGGCTCCTCGATTGGATGGAGGCTGAACTGACGAAGGCAGGTGATGAGGAGCATGTCCAAGCACTGAAACAAGACCTAGAGTTTACTTCTTATCCCTATAAACAGAAATATCAGAACTAAATCCTTATAGCAGTTCTGAAGTCAAGTGCTTCTAACCTGGACACGTAATCTAGACTGCTGAAGGAATAAAGGAAACAAACCACAGAGAATACATATATTCACCAGGAGAATTTGGATAAGAACACTACGGATCACGGAGCAGATGTTTCTGGTGTACAGAAAAGAGGTATTCTTCATAATTCTTGAAGACAAACTGTCAGGTTTTTTGATCTCTGCATTGGTGTGCAGTTTAACCTTAAAGAATTAGGGCAAGATTGACATTCTTTCTCTAATGCCGTGTCAGATAAACATAGATATCTATTTTACTGGTAGCTTCAATTTGATTGGGACAAATTTTAAGGCTTTTGGGAGATTTGACTGGTGTCTTCAAACTGGGATACTTCCCCAGCTGTACTGGATTCCTTTTAGAGCTAGTGACTGCTGACATGTGGGCATAAAGTGTTTTCAGCTGGTCGGAATTGGATAAAATATACTGGGTGTCATCCTTGGATATCTTTGTCATGAAAAGACTGATTATTTTCCAGATAAGTAAGCATTTAAAAGATCTTAAAGAGAATGTGGTGTATATACATAATGGTATACTACTCAACCATAAAAAAGAATGAAATTCTGTCATTCACGGCAACATGGACAAGCCTGGAAATCATTATGTGAAGTGAAAAAAGCTAGGCACAAAAAGATAAATACCACGTGTTCTTACTCATATGTGGGCGCTAAAAAAGTGAGCTTATAGAAGTAGAGAATAGAATTGTGGTTACTGGAGGCAGGGAAGGGAAAGGGGAGTGGGAATAGGAAGAGATTGGTTAAGGATTACAGAATTACATCTAGATACGGAGAATGATTTCTAGTATCCACTGGTAGTGCTAGGTGTCTATAATTAACAATTAATTGGATATTTCCAAATGCTATAAGAGAGGAGTTCACATGTTCTCTCACAAAGAAATAGTAAATGATGGACATGCTAAATAGCCTATTTTGATCATCACATAGCATATACATGTATAGAAATATTACTCCATTTATCACATAAATATGTACAATTATTGCAGGTCAATTAAAATAATATAAAAAACAAATTTTACAGTGCTTTTAAATAAAATAAAACTATGCTATGCATACTATTATAAAAAAAGGAGCTTAAAGAATAATTTTAATTTCAGTTACAGCTTATGTTTTTGAGGAGAGGTTGAACCCCCAACTTAAAATTTTATGTATCTTTTACACAATTCTTATTACATTTATTTCTAAGATTTTATGCTTTTGGTGTTATTATAGGTGATACTTTAAAATTTTATTTTCTAATTGTATGTTGTTTTTATACAATTTTATGATGTTTTTCTTGTATTGACTGTTGGAGACCAGCTCCGCAGGATTCATTGGACCTGAATAGGTGGTGTGGATTCGGTGAAAAGGAAGAGACGGACCACAGATGTCTAGTGCAAATTCCTATTAAATCTTACTTATATTTAACAATTTAATGTCTTACGTTTTATATTAACTATTTTAATTCTTAACCAAAAATCGCAATGTATATAACATGATTTTTTATAATGAAACTTAATTATAATGTTCTATTATATTTTGTACTACTATTAAAAAATCACACTTTAACATAATCTAAAAATCTATTAATATCAAAACATTTTTATATATCTCTACTATTTTACCTATTCATCTCTATAGCAAAACTTTCTGTTTCCTTGCCAATTGACTCTGGGAACAGTACAAGGAACAAAGTTAAAAATTAAATGATCCGACTCAAGCTAATAAAAACACACTATATCATTCTTATTATTACTAAGGAAAGAACATGTTCTTGGTAAATCAAGTGAAACTGTGGGAATGGGGAGAAACAAAAAAACTGTAACTGGTTAATGATCAAATAATTGTAAACACCACTGTACTCGGACCCATCACCTCCCTGGGGGATGTGGATAGAAATCCAACATTATAACTTCATTCCACACATACAAGAGCATGACCACAGCCACAATGGGTCCATGCACACATCACTAACAGAAAAGATCAACAACAAAATTAAATCAAGCCAACCCATACTGGGAATATGCATCAAATATACCTTTAGCACTGACAATGTCTTTTAAGTAAATCAGTTAATTTTGATGTATTTTAACACGTCCCTTGAGAAACTCCAGGGAATTTTCCAAAGCCATACTAAGCCAAAAGGTTAAGCTGTTTAATTCTGAGAAGCCTTGTCAAGCAACTAAAGGTGAGTAAACAAGAAATTCCACGGAGCCGTGCCACACACCCAGGATCCCCTTGTAGCCTGCATAACAAGGGGTATCACTCCTCAGGCTCCCATGCCATTCCTTATAGTAGGACGTCTCTCGACAATTGACCTTATACTCATGTGATCTTGCAATATATACACTAAACTTTTTTTCGCATACTTTTAAAAGAGATTATATATAAAATACCATGAGTAACACATTTTTTTCCTTTCCAATCTGTATAATTTTATTACATAAGTAGGACTTCCAGTACAATGTTTAACCTGCTCTAACTTTTATTTTATTTATTTATTTATTTATTTTTTATTTTATTTATTTTTTTTTTTTTGGTCCTTTTTGAGACCGGCCGCACCGCGCTCAGCCAGTGAGCGCTGTGAGCGAACTGGTCATCCTATATAGGATCCGAACCCGCGGCGGGAGCGCTCCTGCACTCCCAGTGCGACACTCTCCCAAGTGCGCTGTGGGCTCGGCCCTGCTCTAACTTTTAAATAGAAGTGAATAATCACAAACACATGAGTAAAAATTTTACAGGGCCAGTAGAATTCAACCAACTCTCTGATCATTGTGAAATTCTTGTAGCTAAATTTATTAGGTTTTCTTCTAGCAGACGCACATAAATTGGCTATTGCAATGGAAGTAAAGTGACATGAATTAAGGAACTGATGTTTTCAAATAACACAAACAGAGCCTTTTGAAGATTTTCTAGGAAAATTAAATAAGTTTGTGTACAACTTTTCTTTTAGTTATTATAATACATGAAGGTAAATTCTGCGTCCTCCAACCTTATTTGTTGCTATGCAAATAAATTAGCATTGTCTTCTTATGTTTGGACATCTGGTCATGTGATGCCATATTTAAAATTATGGATACTTTGCTCTTCTTAGTAAGAAATTGCCAATTTATTACTTTAAAGCTATTCATTTAATTACTGTTTAGCTAGTCTTATTCTTGTCAGAAGTCATTTTGTAAATCTTATGATTTATTAGAATAATATTAATTAATTAATATTATTAAGGTTAAAAGGAAATTAAAGGGTAATTAACTCATATTTCTAGACATATATTTTTCAATCTGAATGCTGTCATTCTGCTTAATTAAGAGTCAAATCTTAAACTACTTTTACGCAAAACAAAGAACCTCTGCATTAAGGGGTTGGAAAGTGAGAGACACCAGTTTTATAGACATATGAAGCCTTCATTGCATGAAAAAGTTTAAGCAGTACAATTTTGTTTTTTTACATTGTAGTATTTTTATTTGTGCAAGAAATCAGGATAAAAAAATAACATAGAGAAATCTTTACACCTCAGCTTGAGAAAAATTATGGCAATGCTGAAATATTTTCACATTTTATGGGGCATAACAAATCTACATTTTCATTCTGGTATAAAGTTTTATCTCCTTGATTTTTCACAGCATAACCCATTATTTGGGATCTAACAAAATTAGGGATGCCTATCCTGCCTTGGTCAGACTAGGCTTTGATTTCCTTGATTGTATTGAACTGGAACTAACTGTGCACTGAAAGACACAGACTAACTAAAGCATCTCTAGCTTCCGCATCCTCTAATTAGTGCAGTGTCAAGCAAGTTTCGCACATTTTTATTCTATTTGAAACTCTCTTCTTAAGTCAACAATTTGATCAATCTTCAATTTTATGAATGATCCTGGCTCTCAGATCTGTCTTTTATTATCTGCATGTTGATGACATTAACTAAATAGGACATATTGGCTCCAGAATAAATCCATAAAGTTTATTCTACAAAGGACCCTCAGCCCTCACTAGTCTTCTACTTCTTTTCACTAATTATTCCACTTCTCTGCTTTCCACACTCTTTCAAATCTTTCCTTTCCTCATATCTCTCAAACACCACACCTTCTTACCTCTCACTCTTATTAGATAAACTCACCCTAGTATTTATAGAATAGGAATTCCTTCATCTTTATTATATAAAAATACAAAAAATATCTACTCAAATTTTCCTTCTTCCATATTATTGAACTTGATGGCTATTTTTTCTATCTGGGCTAAAGATCTCTTGCACACATATACCAAGCAGTGTATATGAATTATGTAGGGATTTTAACCTCAATGGAAAATCTAGCTCCTGAAAGCATCAAATTGAGGTTATGCCCTCGAGGAAACAAGAATATTTTAATAGGTTTTTTTGGAATTAGTTTTTAAATACTACAGGGAATATATCTAGGAAATACATTATAAATCTTCCAACCTTGTTTTATAAAATGTGGCTAGTCAGCATGTACAGGTTGGTCATTTTCTACATTTGTTCTCTAAAAATATGCCTTTTGTGTGTGTGAGTGATTAGGATCCCACTAATAGGAGAAACAAGTGTTTTCATCAATTGCACTTGTCTTGTCTATCCAGATGTCAATAATGCTTTGACGCTCCAGAAAACCCATTATTATATGCAGGCTCTACTGAAGTATATGTGAGAACCAAACAAATGATGGCTGGAGGATATAATTATTGAGAAGTAATTGCTACAGTCATGCCTGATTTTTGTAAAGAACTGAGAGATTGGCTGAAGGTGGAAGCTGGCACCAAGTTTAAACGTTATCTGTGCTTACCTAAACAAATGTTTTCATTCATTTTATAGATGCTATGAGTTGAATGTCCCTTCACAGACCAAGGCTGAAATTTAATTGTCAATGTAGCAGTATTAAGAGATGGGGAACTTAAGAGGTGATTAGTCCGTGAGAGCTCTGCCCTTATGAATGGATTGATGTTATTATCACAGGAGTCAGTTAGTTATAGAGAGATTGGGCTTCTGAAAAAAAGGATGAGTTTGGCCTGATTTTCTCTTTGTCTTGCATGTTTCGCCCTTCACCATGTTAAGACTTAGCAAGAAGGCCCTAACCAGATGTCAGTTCTATGTTCTTGGAATTCCCAGCCTCCAGAACTGTGATAAATAGTTTTTTTTTTTTCTTCATATATTACCTAGTGCTTGGTAATCTGTTATAGAATCAGAGAATGGACTAAGACCGTGGCCCAAAATGGGGACCAAGAAAGACTCTAGATAATGGAATTGTTTATCTACTGCTCACATGCTACCTTTTCAGAAGTGTCTTTTCCAAATGGTCATCTAGTAGCATCTCATTTTCATTTTTCTTTATACTATCTGCTTTTACATGAAGTTATATTAGATACCTTTTCCTAGGTGCTAAAGATCTGTTCCCTCTACTACAAAGTGTGCTCCATAAAAGTGAGGAAATTGTTTACTGCTGTAACCCCAGAAATTAGAGCAGAAAAAATGTCAAGCTTTGCAGTGTACATGAATAAATGGGTGGGTAAGATCACAAAGCAAAGAACAATTTTTGATTCTGTAACTTAGCCATATAACAAAACATAAATTTTACTAGTTTATTGTTGTCTGAATAAAATTAAGCCAGACAAGGATGCCTTCTGTGTGAAAATGCTGCACTGAATTTTATTTTCTATTTTGTATCTTAAATAATATGTTATCAGAGCTGGAGTAATCCTGAAAATCTGGCTGCCTTTATTTAACCATTTGAATGATGCAAATGACAGGTTGTTATTCAGACCTGATTTTCATTCATTGGATTTTTTTTTTGTCTTTTTATCAAATTTAAAAATTAACCAAATACAGAGTATTGCAAGAAGTAACACATTTATACATATCTCACTTATATGTATGAGAAAGAGAAGGAGAATGTGTATGGGGTGTGTGTCTGTGTCTGTGTGTTTCAGATATAAAGAGAAAGACAGAGAGGTAACACAGAGGTACAGGGTAAAAATATATGTAAAAATTGTAGTGCATTTGTTGAAAAGAGAATAGTACCTGTCCCGTAGAGGAATAGACAAGGGAGTGAATAACAAAATGGGTAGAATAAATTCAGAATTGGTATCAGACAGAATTCCTAACATTCTTTCCTGCTTTCAGTTTTCAAGGGATAAGAAAATGACCTCCCAAAACCACTCTGTGGTGATGAAATTCACTCTCTTAGGACTCACAGAGGACCCAGTGCTACAGAAGGTTCTCTTTGGGGTGTTTCTGGCCATCTACCTAATCACACTGGCAGGGAATCTGTGCATTATCGTGCTGATCAGGACCAATTCCCACCTGCAGACACCCATGTATTTCTTCCTTGGCCACCTCTCCTTTGTAGACATTTGCTACTCCTCCAATGTTACTCCAAATATGCTGAACAATTTCCTGTCAGACCAGAAGACCATCTCCTATGCTGGATGCTTCACACAGTGTCTTCTCTTCATTGCCCTGGTGATCACTGAGATTTATCTCCTGGCTTCAATGGCGCTGGATCGCTATGTAGCCATCTGCAGCCCTTTACATTACAGTTCCAGGATGTCCAGGAGCACGTGTGTCTCTCTAGTCACTGTCCCCTACGTGTTCGGCTTCTTTAATGGACTCTCTCAGTCACTGCTGACGTTCCACTTATCCTTCTGTGGCTCCCTTGACATCAACCATTTCTACTGCGCTGATCCTCCTCTTATAATGCTGGCCTGCTCTGACACCTATGTCAAAAAGATGGCAATGTTCGCAGTCGCTGGCTTTACTCTCTCAAGCTCTCTCTTCATCATTCTTCTGTCCTACCTTTTCATTTTTGCAACTATCATGAGGATCCGTTCTGCTGAAGGCAGGTGCAAAGCCTTTTCTACGTGTGGTTCCCACCTGACAACAGTCACCGTGTTTTATGGAACCCTCTTCTGCATGTGCTTAAGGCCTCCCTCAGAGAAGACTGTAGAGGAGTCCAAAGTAATTGCAGTTTTTTATACCTTTTTGAGCCCAATGCTCAACCCGTTTATCTATAGTCTAAGGAACAAGGATGTGATCCTTGCCATGCAGCAAATAATCAGGAGAATTTTCATTCATAAAATTTCATGGTAATCATCTGTTCATTCTTAATTACTACATGCCTGTGTGAACCCTGTGAGTCTTCAAAGGACAATGGTACTATTCTATCATGATCTTTTGTTCACCAGTACAGGTGATCAATGACCACTTTAATTTCTTCCCCAAACTCACACCTTGAACAGAGATAATTTTAATAAAAACCTTAATAAAGTGAAAATGTTTTCTTTGGTTGAGATCTTATGAAAATGACTTTGTTGATATTCAATAACTCTATATGATAACAATCTCTTTGCTTATTTGAGGGTAAATATTATAACTAACATACCGTGACACAAACTCTGATATTTCATCTACTCTGAATATTATAGTTCACAGAACCACAGCGATGTTCAAGATAGAGTGAATTATTTTACACTTTTTTTTCTGATGAAATAATTTCTATTGTAATGTGGTATCTGGAACAAGAGCTCTGACACCTGTGTACTGATTGGAATCACAGTGCAAAGATTTTAAATATGTGGGTCACCTATAGATTAAACATCTGTACATTTTCCCAAGCCCACATGATAAACATCTTGAGTATCCTGCTGTCTATGTGATACTACTGGGTATGCTCCTCAATTTTGAAAATCAACTATCATGACCTGCTGCTGAGTTTCCAAGAGTATGGGCCCAATTCATTTACAAATATAGTTTAATGGCATTGTAGGTATGGTTTCCAGTGCAGTACTCTGAGGTAGAAGCAATTAATGAGAAGTTGGTAGAGTCTATCAATTGACTTCTGCAGACCCATTAATGCCTTGAAACAGTATAGAAATGGTTAGGGATATGCATATCTTTCTGGAGAAGACTCAATGTATATTTTGCTTCATAAATCTGTCTGTGACTCATTTTCTACATAAGGCTGTTGGAGCAGTTCTCAAAACTGCTATCAGAAAAATCAATAGTAAAAAGGCTATACAAAGTTTTACATAATCCATCCTCATTAATCCACACATTATTAGTCAAACAGATGGCTGCATACTTAACTGTTTTTAAGTTGCCTTAGGTATTTGATATTTTTATAGTTTGCATTCTTATTTGAACTAACTCCACTATAGAAAATTCTGGTATGATATAAACTGCTGTATTTCCTGTAAAGTTTTCAAATTGTTTTCTAGAAAATCACCCATATGACCTGCAGTTTTTGTAAAATTAGACTTCATTCTGAAGGATCAGTTCATTAAGACATGTCCTATCAAAATCCTCTTTTAGAAACAGCAAACAAAAAGAAAGAAGACAATTTTGGGTGACCCCAATTTAATAATTAAATTTCAATGTTATTTGTTTGTTTGTACACCTGTTCGGTTTTGCCTATGATAGGGGGACAACAGGAAAAGTTGATCTACAGAGACAACAATGAAGCATAAGAGCCTAACAGTAAGTGATAGAAGTGCCTCATTGTGGCAGAGTCCCTGGCCCCACAGTTTTTTAAGGACCAGCATCATTTAATCTGTGGGATAATTCTTTACCTTATAGGAAACTTTCACTTTTTATTAAAGTATTGTATTTCATTCCCAGCAACCGGAATGGTTTGATACCCAGATTGATAATTCTATTTGAAAAAAAAATGTTTTAGAATTAGTGTAAAAATACTTGCTGTTTTGCCTAAATACCAGTATTCTTCCTTTTATTTTCTAGTCCTGAAAACCACTGTGACTTGCAGCACCAAATTTAAACTCAGTTTTGGCATTTTTCAAAATAGTTGACCTCTTTTTATTCATTTTCTATTTATTTACTTCTATTTGTAATTTAATTTTTTTATTGTGTATGCCTTTGGGTGAATGCCACCTTAGAAATTCTTTGGAGATGGGACAGAACATAAATCAACACATATAAAAATAATTAAATGTGAAGCAATCATAGTGGAATGCTCACTTTGGTATTTTTATTTATTTTAATCTTTACAAATGAAGTAGTGAATCATTATCTNCTGCTGAAGGCAGGTGCAAAGCCTTTTCTACGTGTGGTTCCCACCTGACAACAGTCACCGTATTTTATGGAACCCTCTTCTGCATGTGCTTAAGGCCTCCCTCTGAAAAATCTGTAGAGGAGTCCAAAGTACTTGCAGTGTTTTATACCTTTTTGAGTCCAATGCTGAACCCGTTTATCTATAGTCTAAGGAACAAAGATGTGATCCTTGCTATGCAGCAAATGATCAGGGGAATATTCTTTCATAAAATTTCATGGTAGGCATCTGTTCATTCTTAATTACTATGTGCCTGTGTTAACCCTGTGAGTCTTCAATGGACAATGGTACTATTCTATCATGATCTCTTGTTCGCCAGTACAGATAATCAATGACCACTTTAATTTCTTCCCCAAACTCACATCTTGAACACAGATAATTTTAATAAAAACCTTAATAAAGTGAAAATTTTTTCTTTGGCAGAGATCCTATGAAAATGAGTTTGTTGGTATTCAGTAATTCTATATGATAACAATCTCTTTGCTTATTTGAGGGTAAATATTATAACTAACATACCCTGACAAGAACTCTGATAATTCATCTACTCTGAATATTATAGTTCACATAACCACAGTAATGTTCAAGATAGAGTGAATTATTTTACACTTTTTTGTTCTGATGAAATAATTTCTATTGTAATGTGGTATCTGGAACAAAAGCTCTGACACCTGTGTACTGATTGGAATCACAGTGCAAAAATTTTAAATATGTGGGTCACCTATAGGTTAAACAGCTGTACATTTTCCCCAAGCCCACATGATAAACATCTTGAGTATCCTGCTGTCTATGTGATACTACTGGGTATGCTCCTCAATTTTGAAAATCAACTATCATGACCTGCTGCTGAGTTTCCAGAGTATGGGTCCAATTCATTTACAAATATAGTTTAATGGCATTCTAGGTATGTTTTCCAGTGTAGTACTCTGAGGAAGAGGTAATTAATTAGAAGTTGATAGAGTCTATCAATTGACTTCTGTACACCCATAAATGCCTTGAAACAGTATAGAAAAGGTTAGGGATATGCATATCTTTCTGGGGAAGACTCAATGTTTATTTTGCTTCATAAATCTGTCTGTGACTCGTTATTTTCTACATAAGGCTGTTGGAGTAGTTCGCAAAACTGCTCTCGAAAAAATCAATAGTAAAAAGGCTATATAAAGTTTTACATAATCCATC
>NW_007739506.1:11247-12565 GCF_000696425.1 Galeopterus variegatus | reverse complement strand
TCAAAATAGTTGACCTCTTTTTATTCATTTTCTATTTATTTACTTCTATTTGTAATTTAATTTTTTTATTGTGTATGCCTTTGGGTGAATGCCACCTTAGAAATTCTTTGGAGATGGGACAGAATATAAATCAACACATATAAAAATAATTAAATGTGAAGCAATCATAGTGGAATGCTCACTTTGGTATTTTTATTTATTTTAATCTTTACAAATGAAGTAGTGAATCATTATCTTTATTTACAACATTTGGAGGCTTAGGCACAGAGAGATTAAATGACTTGTCCAAACTCACTCAGGCAGTGAGTAGCACAAAAGTAAATCCCTTGGTTTCAAATTCTTTCTTACCAATTCACTCCGTTGTGGTTATTAAACTCACAATGCTGCAAACACTGGATGGAATTTTGCAGATGATGAATTGGTGAGTTTATTGTCATAGATAAAATTACGATGATTATATGGTAGTGATATGTATCCTAGCAATAACTAATGAGAATTTCCCCTGAAAATTCAGGTAAACAAGATAATTTGCATACATTATAATAAGTAAAATGGGCTGGCCAATTAGCTCTATTGGTTAGAGTGTAGGTCACAGGTTCAGATTCCCATAATGGCCAGCCACCAACAAAACAAAACAAAACAAAACAAAACAAAAGAACCCGATAATATAAGTAAAATTCTTTTAATGTTCATGTGAGCGCAAGCACTTTTAACACATGGGAGACCTCTTTAGGCTGCATTTTATTAATGTATTTTCCAAATTATAAAAGCACACAGGTTCATTCTAAATAAAAAATGCAGAAAAATATGAAGAATTAAAATTTATCACTGAACTTTCTAGATCAATAGGTAATTTCTTTTTGTGTTTTCTTACCATTTCTTCAATAAACTTATGTGCATATGTGTGTTGCTATAATTCTTGAATAAAATTTGGAAACTGCCATATACAAATTTAAACACTGTTTTATACTTGGTAGTGTAATGTATGCGTTTCCATACAAATTAAAATTTAGGGGTGGATATTTTTAATGTAATATAATAATTAAATCATATCTTAATTACAATAATAACACATGTCAATTGATAAATTGAATTGTAACATATTGACGTATATAAGTATTACAAGAAATATTTACTTGGTTTATGTTGTAAACCATTATTCCATCACATCCATGTATCTTATTATTTTATGATTGATATATGTCTTTGTACATGTTTATAATTGTCCATGTAAGATATTTTTCCAAAACTGGTATAGCAGTTAACTATTGTAACCATTTTTAAAGCTCTTGCTAAATTTTTAAGTGGATACATTTCT
>NW_007739506.1:8750-9637 GCF_000696425.1 Galeopterus variegatus | reverse complement strand
TCTGTCCCATGTTTTCTATTCCTTTGGCCAAACTATTACATATATTTGAACCCAAATTCTTATAATTAATGTAGATTTAAAATGTTTTGAATTTCAAGTAAAGAATATCCATCCTCAGATTTATCTTAACAGAATGCAAATCGGACACTTCCAACTATCCAATATTTTTAATCCAGAAATAATATATTTGTTCATTTATTTTATGTAAACCTATATAAAATTTGAATATGACTGTAGGAGCAATACATATACAGTGTAAACTACTTGAAAAATAATGAAAATGTTTTAGTATTAGTATTATTGTTATAGTGAAGTCCCTAGAGATCTGATGGTGAGATGATGAAATGGACTCCATAAAAAGGATTGATGAGGGGCAAAAGATTACATACAGATGATTTAAGATTATTTACCAGAAAGGCTGGGAGATGCTGGTGCCATATAANTTAGGAAAAAATTCTGTTTTAATTCACACAGAAGAATTGAATCATTTAACAAATGAAGGCTCTACATCAGTTTGATGATTGCTTTCCACATTCTCTCTCTCTTTTTTCTGGTGGCTGGCTGCCAAGCCTTGAGAACATTGTGCTCTAACCATCTGAGCTAACCTGCCAACCCTCATGCTATTTCTGATTATTCTTCACACAAAGAATATTCCTATTTTTATTTGGAAAATAGTTATTGTTTTGTTTTGTTTTGTAACTTTTCCTCATCCTATAATTGGATAAGCAAGCACTTACACTGGGTTACTGGCTTTTCATGTCAATAATTTAGTGTAATATCTTGAATTATGCTGGATACAATTTTGTTGTGTGTTGTAATCTTTTAGAGTACTCTTTTCTTCACATTTTTAACCAATTTCCTCTCTTGTTTTCCTACTGATTTGTAAT
>NW_007739506.1:5717-7260 GCF_000696425.1 Galeopterus variegatus | reverse complement strand
ATATTAAATATTTATACAATCAGAGAAAAATATTTCTGAGTTAATAGCAGAGAAGGAAATTCACAATTATAAAGGCACTTGAATTTGACAACAAAACTATTTAAAATTAAGAGGCACCCAACAATTTGGTAATGTATTTGTCACAAATAAGATAAAGTAGTAAAATGATTGAAATATGAAGTTCATAGAAATTATTTGAATCACTAAAACACCAACACATCAGTAAATGTTGAAGGCTATGAACACAAAGTGGATTAAAATACAAAAATGATAACATTAACGAATAAAAATATTAGTAATAAAAATTTGAAATAAACAGATATCTATTTATTTGAAGTAACTAGATACTGTGTTTATGTATCTATGCTCGAGATAGTTCAAAAAGATTAGCACTCCCACTCATTAATAGTGTCAGGAAAAACAATATTATATAGTTTTCCTGGAAATTAATATAACATTATATTTTAAGGAGTCAAAACTGTTTGTACATTTTTATTTAGCTTTTACAATTTTAATAATCATCTGAAGGCATAATAATAAACTTGTGCTTATATTTTCATGGTAATGTTTGTTTTATAATTGAGAAAAAGGAACAAATGACCAAGTATAGGTAGGTCTCACCTTGCACAGTAGCATGTTGACAGAAACCTGTCTATAGTGGAAAGGTGACCTTACCTTGTGTGGTTCTCAGTTGCCACAGGACCACACAAAGTGAGGACTGCCTGCATTTAATAACCGGTAAGGCACAGAATTCTAACAGACAGAATAGAAACTGGTTGTAAATAACTAGAATGTGTACCTGATGGAGTCTCTGTCCCTCGCCTGCCCATGTCCCTCCTCTGCTTTTCCTGCTCTTTGTCTGCAAGAGTCTAAATATTAAAAGTGATGTTCTAAAATTCTTGTATCTACATTAAGTTAGATTATGCATTTAAGAAAAATCTAATTTCAAAGACTATCAGGCAATCTGGAATATATTTACAGTATAATTATTTGTAAATCACTAAGCATAAATTGTCATGCTTATTAGATCAGCGCTTGTGTTAAAATAGTGTGTGGTATAAAAGAGCTGGAATATAATATGTAAAATGACATAACTAATAATTATTAAAAATATTGTAGGGACAAAATGATTCATCCACCTCTATAAGAAAGGACAATTCTAAATCAGATGGGTACCTCCTATTAAGATGACAATCTGTTTTGATTAAAGGAAAGTAATCAGTCATAAAAACATATAAAATGTCATGTCCCTTAGTTGAAATAATAAAATACATATGGCTAAAAATTCAAGAAAGATGTAGTGAGAAACAGCATCTGGAAATTAGAGATATGAGTTTCTTTTGAGAAGATAATAGACTGTCACTAGTGGAAATATGCAATGAATCACATGAATGTAAATCATTTTCATATACAGAAAATATATTGCAAATGAAATCACTTTGCTAATGATTAGCTCAGAGATGCACAATATTTATGACCTTGGAAGAGAAAGGAAGAACTTATTTATTAACTAACCAAGTAGAAATGAGTTCTTGAGTATGAC
>NW_007739506.1:1572-5161 GCF_000696425.1 Galeopterus variegatus | reverse complement strand
ATGAGATATGACTTTGCTCATTGGTTACCCTAGTTAAGCTACAATATCAGGACCCCTGATCTTCAAATATGGTTACCACCACAGTCTGATCATGGAACGAGGTGAAAGGGTGATTTTCTGCAGTTGTATCATTGCCAATAAAGGCAAACCTGTAAACTGGGGGACCACATACTTCGTGAGAGTCTACTGTATATACAGTCAAGTTCAGTTTCTTTCTTATTTTTTACCTACTCTCTAACAGCAATAAACATCTCCTCATCCCTTGATGATCTGTCCATCCTAACTTCTCTCTTCCAAGTAACAACTGATAATGTTTTATTACTTCTCCTGATATCTATTCTTATCTCATAAATCTCTTTTTATCTCATAATGTCCCAATTTATTTAATACTCCATATTCATATTTTAATTAATCTCACTCCTTTGACTTCATATCTTATATCCGAACCATCCGAAAGTCTTGTCAGTTGTACTTTCATAGTATTACAAACTGAATCTTAAAATTGCTTGTCAGTGTTTCTTCTGCTGCCAGTCAGGTAAAAACAAAATTACCTCTTGACTAAGCTACTGCAATGGTTTCCCTTCTTTCACTCTTAAAATTCTCTATTTTCCAACATGAGCTAAAAATAAAGCATGTCATGTTATGGACATAGTAAAATGGCCCGAAATATCCATTGTACCTGTCATATTAAAATCTTAACTTTTTATGAGAAAACTTCATTTGTGCCATATGTTGAGAACATGGACAAATGCCTGAAAGATATGCAATAACCATTAGTAGAATAAATGGATGAATCGATGGGGTAGCTTGTGTACTTATATCAGCTAATTTTTCATGGTGCGTAGATTTTTTTACCTCTCTGATGTTACCAGTGGAATCCGAGTTACTACTTAAAAATCTAACCAGGTGGGAGCCACAGGTAGAAAAGGCTTTGCACCGCCCTTCACTGGAACGGATCCTCAGAATGGTGATGAAAATGAAAATGTAGGAGATGAGGATGATGAGCAGAGAGCTGGTGAGGTTAATCCCTGCTGACACAAACAGGGCAGTTTGCTTTATGTAAGTGTCAGAACAGGTCAGCATTAAGAGGGGTGGGTCAGCACAGTAGAAATGGATGATGGTGTTAGGTCCACAAAAGGACAAGAGAAAGGTGAATATTACCTGCATTGAGCCCACTGTAGAACCCCAGAGGTAGGGAAAAGTGACCAGGGAGATGCAAACTGGCTGGACATTTTGCTGCTGTAATGCAGAGGATTGCAGATGGCCATGTAGCGGTCATAGGCCATGGCACCGAGCATGTAATATTCAGTAAGGAGCAGTCACAACAACAAAACACTGAGCCAGATACCCACCGAAGGAAATGATCTCAGACAAGAAATTAACAAACATCTGAGGAGAGACGTTAATGGAATGAAAAATATCCACACACTCTGAATGGGTGATGAAAAAATACTTGGGGGTTTGAAGCCAGAGAGTGAAACTGATTAGTAAAATCATCCCAAAGCTCCCTGTCAGGGTGATGAGGTAAATCAGGAGAAACACCACAAATAAGATGGGCTGCAGCTCTGGCTGGTCAGTCCCAGCAGAATAAACTCAGTGGCCTCAGTGTCATCGTGTTTGGGAACTATCTTCATCTTCATATTCTCTAGTATGAAAAGAAGAATGTGCCAGATACAAAAAGAGAAGTAAATTATATTTACTCCAAGAATAGTCAAAATCAATGACAACTAAAACAAATGCATTTTGAAAGGTGAAGATTACAAAGGTTATTTCCCACAGAGACAGAATAGATGCTTTAAGTGGTGTGTGGTGCTAATCATAGCAGGCAGCACAAGAGATGTTGAAGTCTGTGCACTCTACTGTGCTGGCTTTTTGGCAACTCCCACCCCAACACTACCAACATGTATGAGATTTGACTTAGCTTATTTGTGTCCCTAATTAAGCTACAGAATCGGNCTCAGCCAGTGAGCGGCCGGTCTGTATGCGGGATCCAAACCCCCGGCGGGAGCAACGCTGCACTTCCCAAGCGGCGCACTATAGCAGTGCGCCACCGGGCCGGCCCATCATACTTTTCTCTTAGTAGTAATTATATTATGGCATATGGAGTGGGGATATTTTTTTTTTTTTCATGTACGAGATTGTATGGCTCGAGGCTGAGAGTAGGCAAACAAGTTAGTAGAGAAGTATGACATATGGACTTTTTGAATTCCAAGAATTGGCTAAAGCTCAATGTCTAAGCTACTCTAAATCTTAGTGTAGCATGAATAATGGATCTGTAACTAAGGTCAGGGGTAGTTGCAGGGCCTGCCTGAGCTCCTAATGCATCACAAACCACCTGCTGTCTTTGTCAATAAGAATCTGAGGTCTGTCCTCGTATGGTTTTGTCTTAGTGTGGCAATTCTTATGGTCACTGCTAATTCCACCTTATATTCAAAAGAGGAAATAACAAGAAATCAAACAATATTTCTTATGAGTTCTTGATTTTCAGAACTCTGACTTACCCATGCAGGGATAATGATTTCTTATCCTCCCCAAAGGTCCCCAAAGTGAGTGGATTTATACTTGCAGGGCTAACCTTGGGAGACATCCTTTGAGCATTAAGAACTCACCCCTGGGATATCACTAGGGCTCCCTCTGGAGGGGTTTACAACCATCACATTTAAGGGATAAAATACTAATTTATGAGTCTATCATTCGATGCCTGTAGTGTCTTTTGGTAAATGCAAAAACACTTAGGACCTGCTTGATACTGAAATGAATTCTAGGACAGATAAAAATAGATTTTAATTCTTTACAGTCAAAGACATTTGCTATGACTCTGCTCATTATGTGTTCAGGTGGGGAAATAGTCTTCCTGTTCTAAATGCCCATGGTGGTTTTCTCCTGTAGTACTTCCTTTCTTTTACAACTTTTCTATTATTTCTACAATATTTTGGGATCACAGTTAAAGTTTAATGGTTATCGAATATATAGCTAAACAGTGATGATTAGTTTAAATAAAATTAAGTTAAGTGGACTTCTTAGCATGTGCTACTTATACAAAGATATGTTTAATTTATAATTCCAGAGATTTATTAACTCATATAATATTTCCTCTTTAGGTCCTTTCTACATTAATTTCTGAAATCAGAGTAAAGGTCAGGTACTTCTGGAGCAGATTCATAATAATACTATTATGAATAACAATAAAAATAGTATAATAGTATTATATCTTTCATATCAGTAATCCAATCTTTCTCTCTCAAACTCCATTCACCATTAGTGCTTGGCACACAAAAAAATTAGTTATGAAAGAAAGAAAGTAAAAAGCCCAAAGCCTGGCCCTTTGGCATGGGCATACTAACGAGTGGGTAAGAAAAAGCAAAAGAAGATTTAAGGCCTTAGAGGATTTCCCTAACACAGGCTGTCCCAATCTCCCTGCCCTAAGCTTTGCCTCGAATCACCATGATGGGTAGTCAAAGAAAAGTAACCTTTGGACCAACTTTATTTAAGCAGTTCACACTTGGACTTGAGTTAATATTCCCACAGTCTCTTTAGTTTGGATGTAGCATGGACAATACTCAAATTTCCATATTTCCAGAATGTGTCT
>NW_007739506.1:0-1540 GCF_000696425.1 Galeopterus variegatus | reverse complement strand
TTCGAAAGTATTGAACTAAACAGTTGAAATAACTTGTTTAAACTAAAGAAAATTTTTTATTCACAAAATTCATGTGGCTTTACCCTCTGATAACCTACATTTTCCCCTTACAGTGGATTCTAATTATAACAAAGTCTCCCACCCCCCACAAGTATAGAACTTGCTGTCATCAATGCACATAAAATTTTTCTCCATAAGTTTAGAAGTAGGAAAAAACATCAGCCTCTAACATTAGCCCTAATTAGTATTCTCTTTGTTTCAGAAAACTTAAGAAGTGGAAATCTTTCTGAGAGGCTTTATGATTATGAAGTTATGAGCCTAAGTGTGGAGTGGGATAGAAGGACTATGTGTTATCATCTCCACTAGCCATGTTCAGAGTTTTAAAAATGCCAGTGGAGATGGTTTGAGGTGAGTGGTGTCCAAGAATTTTTCAATAATATGCCACATACCATAACACACTCTACAGGGCCCTCCCCTAGATGGGCACATCCCATGTTGTTAAAGACCCCCCTCTTCCTTCAGTGGTGCTCTCTCATGCCAGGAGGAAGATAAATGAGAAACTGAGAGGAATAAGGACATTTGTATAAGAGATAATAATTATGTGTATAAAACCATACTTGTTTCAATATGAGGATTATTGAAAAGAACCTTGATTTTGCAGAAGGTAGAGAAGAAGTCAAGTTCTATGTACAATGAAGGGGAAAAAACATACAGCACTTCAAGCCCTATAGAATCTTTCCTCAGAAATTTGGCTTAAGCTGTAAGTTTAATAAAATCCAGAGCAGTGTTGGGAAGGGTCAAAAGCACAGCAGAGAAAAGTGCTTGCCTTTGAACAACAATGAAAACATGTTTTGATGATCCTGGGTATAGCAATGCCATCATATTTCATTGCAAAAACGCATTGGAGAAGCCCCTTGAAATGAAGAAAGAAAGGTGTTCACATTTATTTTTTTCCTTCTCACCCTTAACCTTACACTTATTTTCACTCAAATCTATTCATACTTTTCTCTTAGTAGTAATTATATTATGGCATATGGAGTGCGGATATTTTTTTTCATGTGCGAGATTATATGGCTCGAGCCTGAGAGTAGGCAAACAAGTTAGTAGAGAAGTATGACATACGGACTTTTTGAATTCCAAGAATTGGCTAACGCTCAATGTCTAAGCTACTCTAAATCTTAGTGTAGCATGAATNGGATTTGGGGAAAATGTACAGATATTTAACTTATAGGTGACCCACCTATTTAAAATTTTTGCAATGTGATTTCAATCAGTACACAGGTGTCAGAGCTATTGTTCCAGATACCACATTGCAGCAGAAATGATTTCATCAAGAAAAAAAGTATAAAATGATTCACCCTATCTTGAACCTCACTATGGCTCAGTGAACCATGATTTTCAGAGTAGGTGAGTTTTCAGAGTTCATGTCAAGGTATGTTAGTTATAAAATTTACCCTGAAATAGGTAAAGCATTGTTATCTTATAGAATTATTGAATACCAACCAACAGATTTTCACAGGATCTCTACTAAAGAAAAACA
>NW_007739505.1:35056-35955 GCF_000696425.1 Galeopterus variegatus | reverse complement strand
GGGAGAAACAAGAAATTTTGGGAGAGAACAAAAAACTGTGAAAAAGACAGGATTATGTTCAGGAATGTAGAGTTATAGAAATGGTGGGAAATTGTGTAAAGAGGAGGAAATTTGGGGAGAGAATCAAATTTTGGGTGAGAATTATGGTAGAGAAATTAGAAATGTAGGAGAAACCAAATTGTAGGGGAGACAGAATGTGGTTGACAAGAGAATTATAAAAGAAAACAGATTTGTGAGAGAGAAGGAAGAGTGAATTGTGAGAGAAAGCAATGAATTGTGGGAAAGAAGAAATTGTGAGAGAGACATGGTACTGTGGGAAAAACAAGGAATTGTGGGTGAGAACAGAATTGCAGGAAAGATAGATTGTAGGCAAAAACAAAGAACTGTGGGAGACACAAGGTGTGGTGGGAAAGAAGGGTGAGAGAAAATGAGATATGGGAGAAAGGAGAATTATGGGAATGAAGGGAAATTGTGGGAGAGAAGCAATTATGGCAGAGAAGAGTATAGTCAGGTGACAAAATTATAGGAGATAACAAAGAATTATAGGAAAAAGATTTATGAGAAAAAGTGGAGAATGGGTAATTGTGGAAAAATCCCTGCAAACTGTGAGAAAGAGGAATTCTGACAGAAATATGGAATTGTAGGAGAAACTGGAAATTGTGAGACAGAACGAACGGGAACTGTGGGAAACACAGGTATTGTAGGGGTAACAAGAAATGGTGGGAGACACTTGTGGTCAAGATGGTGGAATAGACAGTCCCCAGCATCACCCTCTCCCACGATCAACCAATTTACAACTAGTAAAAAGGATTGACTGCCAATCTGGGGCCACTAGAGCTCAGGAACAAGGGAGACCTACAGAGTTCATGAAGGCAGGAGAAGCCATGATGAGAGAAAGG
>NW_007739505.1:30006-30501 GCF_000696425.1 Galeopterus variegatus | reverse complement strand
TTTCCACAATCAGAAATACTAATTGTACTGATTTTCTCAAAAGGCTTTCCTTACGTGCTTTTGTTTTTCCTCCGAGGAGTTCTCAAACTGGTATTTCTCTGGATTATACAATTCTTACAAAAGAATAACATAAAGATTTTTAAATGTTTTTTCTTCAGTTGTAAAATGCAATATCCTTGAGGGAAAGTTTACATATGTCTAGTACCTACACCCAACACACTTCCTAATACAGGACCTGGTGGAGTTTGGGTGGTTATCAGTAGTCATTAAGAGAACAAACAATGGGTATATCCATACAATTGAATATTATTCAGCCATAAAAAGACTGAAGTTCTGCTACAACATGGCTGAATTCGGAAAATGCAATGCTAAGTAAAAGGAGCCAGACAGAAAAGAACATATACATTATGCCACATATAGGATACGTCCAGAAAAGGCACATCCATAGAGACAGAAAATAGGTTAGGGGTCAGCAGGGATTGGGGGCTGAGAGGA
>NW_007739505.1:29390-29996 GCF_000696425.1 Galeopterus variegatus | reverse complement strand
GTTTGGGTGGTTATCAGTAGTCATTAAAAGAACAAACAATGGGTATATCCATACAATTGAATATTATTCACCCATGAAAAGAATGAAGTTCTGCTACAACATGGCTGAATTCGGAAAATGCAATGCTAAGTAAAAGAAGCCAGACAGAAAAGAACATATACATTATGCCACATATATGATACGTCCGGAATAGGCACATCCATAGAGACAGAAAATAGGTTAGGGGTCAGCAGGGATTGGGGGCTGAGAGGAACAGGGCTTGTCTGCTAAAGAGTGCAGGTTTCTTTCTGGAGTGAAGAAAATGTTCTGGATTTAGAGAGCAGACATGGCTGCACAACCTTGTGATATACTTAAAGCCACTAAAGTGTACATTCCAAAAGGGTGAATTTTATGGTATGTGGATTATATCTCAATTTTTTAAAAAAGCAAAGGAAGGAGGAATGAGCAGCCTGTGATTGGAATCACTGTACCTTAGTTGTTCTCTGCAGCTGAAAGACCAGAGATCCCTAACTTCCCATAAAGAAGGGAAAATGCCACTGTGGAATGTCCCACTTCACCAGGTAGCGGTGTCACTATCTAAACTCAGTCTTTTAAGATGTTTACTTC
>NW_007739505.1:25503-29259 GCF_000696425.1 Galeopterus variegatus | reverse complement strand
GGATGGTTTTTATTATTATTTTTAGTGTTTTGGTTGAATGTCGAAGATTGGCTTGGCCAGTGTAAATCACCAGGATGGGAATAAAAACAAAGACAAATAAGTCGAGATCCGAATTTGGTTTATTCCCCAGGTGGTCTCAATAACTCCACATGCTAACAGCAATTCCAGTTGGTGAGTCCCTCACCCGTGATGAACTATTCGTACCAGATAGAAAGTTCATAAACACATGGTCTCTCTCTCTTTGAACTTTGGCCAAAACGATTTCTCTGTTTCCCTTTGAGGCTCCCAATTACAGCCAGACAGTCCTGTCTCATGGAATCAACCCATCAATTTCTCATCATATTTTTGGGCCTTCAGAATAAACCAACCTTTTATCATCTAAAAATGAAACCTTCCTTCAGCATATTTGAATAATAGAAATGGAAAAGAAAATAGAATTATTTTAGCCATTACCAAACATACTTTTGCGCATTTTTCCTGCTCCAAATTTCAACATTATTCTTGTACAAACCAAAGTGGTTAGGACTGTGAGGTGTTTGTCTTTGGTTTAGTGTGTGTGTGTATGTGTGTGTGTGTGTGCGCACGTGCACAATTTATTACTGATGGAATTTGGATGTGACCGGCACCATTTTACACACACTCAACACAAAATGGCCACCAGCCTTTCCCTTATGAGAAACCTCGTGGTTTCTGAGAAATAGAAACTCCTCCACACCGGCACCAAACCTCTCCCTGATTACATCAGCCTTCCTTACAACCTATATAAGCCCTCCCACTCTGACTCTGGTTGCTACTCTCCATTTTGAGTGCAGCCCAGCAGATTCTTTTCCTTTAATAAAGCTTGATTGGTACCCGGTGTTTGGCTCACATTCATCTTGGTGCTGAAACCCAGGGGGTCCAGGCTGGGACCTTTGGATAATCCCCTCTCTTGGGTTGATTGCCCCACCGGCCACCCTTCCTGGACCTGCTGAACAAGGTACCTCTGGGATTCTCTCCCTTTGCCATTTCAGACCAACACATCCACCACTGGCCTCAATTCAGGGTGAGTCAGGGGGTCTGTCCTATTTCTATGGGTTCCCCTGAATACTTTCTATGACTACTGTCCACTTCCCAAAGACCAGGCTACTTCCTGAAGACCAGGAGCCTGGCAGAGGGAACCCCTCTCATGCCCCCCGGCTATTGGAGGACGCTCCTCTAGCCGGTCAGTGGCTTCTCTCTGGAAAAGGAGGTGCACACCAGTGACAATGCTCCTTGGTGTTCCCCTTCTTCTATTGGGACTGATCACCTCCTTTCTCACCCTCTAAATGGGATCCTCACAATCCAAACTGATCACCTCCTTTCTCACCCTCTAAATGGGATCCTCACAATCCAAACCTCCACACTCTGCACCCTTGGGCTAAGATTCTTTTCCTTTAATAAAGCTTGATTGGTACCCGGTGTTTGGCTCACATTCATCTTGGTGCTGAAACCCAGGGGGTCCAGGCTGGGACCTTTGGATAATCCCCTCTCTTGGGTTGATTGGCCCCCCTGGCCGCCCTTCCTGGACCTGCTGAACCAGGTACCTCTGGGATTCTCTCCCTTTGCCATTTCAGACCAACACATCCACCATCGGCCTCAATTCAGGGTGAGTCAGGGGGTCTGTCCTATTTCTACGGGTTCCCCTGAATACTTTTTATGACTACTGTCCACTTTCCAAAGACCAGGCTACTTCCTGAAGACCAGGCGCCTGGCAGAGGGAACCCCTCTCATGCCCCCCGGCTATTGGAGGACGCTCCTCTAGCCGGTCAGTGGCTTCTCTCTGGAAAAGGAGGTGCACACCAGTGACAATGCTCTTTGGTGTTCCCCTTCTTCTACTGGGACTGATCCCCTCCTTTCTCACCCTCTAAATGGGATCCTCACAATCCAAACCTCCACACTCTGCACCCTTGGGCTGTCTCCTGGCTAATTTAAACTGAAACGTCTCATTTTCTACAACCCCTTGGCCTCCAGGACGACATTAAACCTAAACATCTCATTTTCTCCATGCTCTACGCCTCTGGGATGTCTCTTGGCCAACCTCTTGGCCTCCAGGGAGATATTAAGTGCAAATGCCTCATTTTCTACTGTAATCAGATGTGGCCTAAATACAAACTAGACAATGGATCCCAGTGGCCAGAAAATGGCACTTTCAAATTGGATACTCTCAGAGACCTAGACAACTTTTGTCACTGAAACGGCAAAGACAGAGAGATTCCTTATGTTCAAGCCTTCTTCTATATCCGATCTCATCCTTCTCTCTGTCAAAACTGTTCTACATCTCAAATTCTCCTAAGTCATGCCTGACCTCCCCTTCTGGACTCGAATCAATCTTTTGATCCGTCAGACCACTCTGCTCCCCAATCACCTCCTTATGCTCCAGATCCTTCACCAGCCCCTTCACCTTTTCCCTCTCTTTGTCCTCAGCCACCGAACCCCTCTCCTTCTTCCCCTTCATCAGGTGACAACCCCACCTCAGCTCCAGCTTCTTTATACCCCCTCCATGAAGTGGCAGGGACAAAGGGAATTGTCTGGCTCCATATTCCCTTTTCTCTTTTTGATCTCTCCCAAATCAAAAAACAACTGGGATTTTTCCATTCCAGCCTGGACAGGACACATATCTTCAGGAATTCAGATATCTCACCCAGTCTTACGATCTCACCTGGCAGCATAATGTTTTCATGATTCTAACTTCCACCTTGTCCCGTGAGGATACGGAGCAGGTCTGGATAATGACCCACCAACAGGCAGGCAAGGTACATACCCAAAATAATAGGCGGCCCTTGGGAGCTGCTGCCGACCCTCACATGGACCCAAATTGAGACTACCGGGCCAGCCATGGTGACTGGGATCTCCAGGATAATATGATCACACACATGATTTACGGCCTCCAAAATGCTACTCACAAGTCAGTCAATTATGACATGCTTAGAGAAATCACACAGCGATCCACCAAAAATCCCAGCTAGTTCCTAACCTGCCTCTCTGAGGCTTTACATAAATACACATGCATAGACCCAAAGTCCCCTGCAGGCATGGCCCTCTTACACTCGCATTTTATTACCCAATGAGACCTCCTCAATGAAGCTTTCAAGGTTTTTAACAATAGAGAAGAGGAGGAGAAGAAAGATCGATACAAAAGAGATCAGGCCAAATATTAGCTCCTGGCTAATGCTATCCAGAGATCACACACTCCAAAGCTGGCTGCCTCTATGGGCACATCACCTGGGAACTGCTTCAAATGTGGTCAACTGGGCCACTGAGTACTGCCCTCTCCTAAACCCAGGCCCCCTCCCAGGCACTGTATGCACTGCAAAGAGCCGGGTCACTGGGATGTTGACTGTTCCACTCACGAGACAGGGAATGGCTCAACTAACCATTTGGCTTCACGGCCATCTTGACCAGAACTGCTTGGATTTGCCCAAGAGGAGGACTGAGATGCGCAGGGCCTGAGGCCTCCAAGGAGATCACCACGTTTGAGCTCAGGCTAACTCTCCTCGTAGCAGGTAAGCCAATCTCTTTTGTCATCCATACAGGGGCCACTTACTCTACCCTTCCTGAATATGCAGGACCAACAACCCATCCTCTATCACAATAGTAGGGGTCATGGGATCAGAATAACACTCATGGATCACTCAACCCCTTTCCTGCACCCTACATCACACCCGATTCACACACACATTTTTAATAATGCCTCAATGCCCAACCCCCTTACTGGGACAGGACATCCTTTCCAAATTC
>NW_007739505.1:23084-24864 GCF_000696425.1 Galeopterus variegatus | reverse complement strand
CCAGCAAGGCCCAAATTTCTTCTCCTTCAGTCACTTTATGAGGCAGCCAAAGGGGATCCTGCCATTCCCTTAGATCCCACAAAGCCTGTTCATCCTCCCTTCCAGTGATTAAAAGCCATTCTCCTCACAGGCCCAGCTCTATCCCTCCCAAAACAATCTCATCCTTTTATCCTATACATCACTGAAACCCAAGGATTGGTGGTCGGGGATTTAGGACAAGAGGCAGAAGATATCTTCTCCGCTTTTGCATACCTTTCCAAACAATTGGACACCACAGCTTGAGGATGGGCTCCCTGTTTATGGGCCTTGGTGGCAGCCCTTTTAGCACAAGATAGCTCTAAACTAACTTTTGGACAACAAACAGTCATTTGTTCCCCCCATCATCTTCAAGACCATCTCAGCCATGAGGCTATGTTGACTCTCTCCCCTTCCTGCCTACAACTTATCCACCTTACCTGCATTGAAAATTCCCAGTTCTCTGGTAAACCTTGCCCTCCCTTAAATCCAGCCACTCTCATCCCAAAACACTCATGACCCTTGAAACATAATTGCATGGAGGCTTTAGACTCTTTCTCAATCCCTTTCCACACATCTCCCCGCATCCCATTACACAGCCCCAATATACATGGTTTATAGAATGGAGTGTCACCTGACCCCCACCCCCTGGGTGGGTTATGCCATAGTAAATCTAACACAAACTATTGAGGCTGCCCCTCTCCCCCTAACACCAATTCCCAACAGACAGAACTCATTGCCCTCACCAGCACTCTCACTCTGGCAAGTAACAAATGAGTCAATATATACACTGATTTTAAGTGTGCTCACCACATCCTACACTCGTGCGCGGCCATATGGAAGGAGAGAGGATATATGACCAATCAAGAAGGGACCATAAAAACGGACATCTTATCAAGATACTTCTTGAGGCTGCACAAGTCCCAAAGAGGTTGGGTTATACACCGCAGAGGACACCAAACCTCCAATGACCCCATAGCCCAGAGAAACAAACTGACAAATCTAACTGCAAAACAGGCTGCTCAATCAGCAGGTCCCCACTCTTCCTCTCCTGCTCAGTCCTTCTCATGGCCCCTACACCCTTATCCCAATACAAACCCCAAGAAATACAACACCTCCAACAGTTGGGGGCACAGAGGAAGGGCTACTGGTATACTGTCTCCGGTCACTGTGTCCTCCCTACCACACAAACTGAGCAAATCCTTTTAGATTTCCATAATTCAGTTCATATAGGCTATGAACCCCTACTACGCCTTCTTCAGCCCTTAAATGACTCCCCACATGGCCAAGTTACTTAAACAAATCACTCAAAATTGTCCTTTGTGTACTTGTTGCTCCAATCAAGGTGGCCTCCACGTTCAGTCCTTTCCCACCCACCAGGCCAGAGGATACACTCCTGGCCAGGATTGGCAAATTCACTTTACTCACATGCCTCCCCACAAAAAGACATACTATCTTCTAACCTTCGTAGATACCTTTTCAGGTTGGATTGAGGCCTTTCCCTGCACTTCAGAGGATGCTACGGCAGGAACACATGCTCTCACCTCAGGAATCATCCCTCATTTTGGCTTGCCCACCAGCCTCCTGTCTGATAATGGTCCAGCATTCATTTCCCAGGTTACACAACTCACAGCACAGGCCTTACATGTCAAATGGGACTTACATATACCATACTGGCCTTGGTCATCAGGCAAAGTAGAAAAAGCCAATCACGTCATAAAAACACACCTCACTAAGCTGTCCATGGAACTTCATCTCCCTTAGA
>NW_007739505.1:20775-22251 GCF_000696425.1 Galeopterus variegatus | reverse complement strand
CTGCATCTAGTGTGTAGAGGCCTGTGAAGTATGCATAAAGCAAACGTACTTCACAGGGCCTGGTTTTCCAAAACCTTGTAGTTTCAAATATTGACCTTACAAAAATCGGGAAATCTTCCCCAGGCTATTGAGTCTCTGTTGTAAGATAAAGAGTTGTAACACAGCAAGGTTGCTGGCTCAAAGACAGACAAGTTACTGACTGATATGTAAAGTTACTGGGAAGCTGCTGTAAAAAGAGAACATTTGCTAAGATCAAGCTTTTGTTGGTGGATCACTTAATTGTTTAATGGAATGTCATCTGACTTCTTTTTACTGAAAGTTACCAGCCTGCATTGTCATACTATAACCCCACCTATGTCTCTTGCTGTAACTTCCTGGGCTGGAGAATAAATACAAGTAGGGAACCCCAATTCATGGTTAATTTCCCAAATGAAAGGAATGCGTCTCTCTTGAGGGTTCTGGGAAGTAAACCACTTCAGGACTTCTCACTGCTCAGAAGAGTTGGGCTTTGAGTAATCCTTTGTGGCTCCATCACACAGGGGAAGAGGGGTGACAAATCCATGGGGGGCAAAGCAACAGAGGCCAAGAAGCTGCTAAACATTCTATACCACATGGGACAATCCTCAGGACACAGAATGACCTGGTGCTAAGTTCTAATAGTTCCAAAGTTGAGAAACCCTGCTCTGAAGGAAGAGACAGTAGGTGGTTAAGGAGTTTACAGAGAACTAAGTTCCATTTCAATCCAGTCCCAATGACCCAACTGAGAATAAGCAAAGCAGCATTTATGTCCCTGAATGTTTTTAAAAATCTAATTCTCTCAGTTCTCTCTCCCTCCTTCTTAGACATCCAGTAAGCTACTATATAATTATAGCTACCAAATACTTCCTCTTAAAAGATCAATTTCCTTGTACGTTAAAATCATTAAGACTCCACAAATGTCAAAGTGGTGATTTTCAAACTTTTTTTCCTCTCCAAAAGGTAGTTTCTTGCTAAAGCAAAACCTTACGACAAAGAGAGATAAGGAGAATATTAGCAAAGATTTATTTCATAAGTTGCAATTTGAATTTAATTAATGTTGTTATCAATTAGAACTATAAGGACATTTTACTCAACACAAAATTCTGAAACCAAAAACTGAGGCAAACGTTATGATCTTCTATCAACTTGAACATCTAACTTTTTCAGGGGTTTGATTTGATTGCACCATACCACGAAAATCTAGTTGTAAATGGCTAAGGAGCTGAAAATGTAATGGCTTTTAAGCAGTCCAGCTTGCCATCTCAGGATACTCTTCACTTAAAGAGGGTAGGAGAACATTATTCTGAGCTCCACATACAAATGAGCTAACTGGTGTCAAGGTAATGAGTTGATGGGTTACTGTTTGGTAGCCAACATATTTGAGCATGCATAATTCTTTTTTTTTTTTTTTCCTTTTTGTCTTTTTTTTTTCGTGTCCGGCAACGGGATCGCAACCCC
>NW_007739505.1:13016-20765 GCF_000696425.1 Galeopterus variegatus | reverse complement strand
GGCCCAGAGCATGCATAATTCTGATCACAGATTTTCACATGAATTTTGGAATGGTATTTGAATCACTTATTAGATGCCTGAAGCAACACGTTAGGGTTCCACAGAGCACGATGTGAGGACCACAGTACTAGTCCCCACATGGAAAGAGCAGATTAGGAGAGCCAGCACCAGCTGATTGCTTTTTCATCTTAAATGAACTTAAATGAGCTGGACCAATGAAACTGCACCTATAATCTAAAGAGGTCATGTCATAACATGCATTGCCTCATAGCCAATGTTAGTAAGGGATTTAAAGTGACAAATTATCACATATTCAAAAATGCTATCCAGCCCAAGAGGACCAGTTATAAATAATACAAGGCTACAGTGCTTAGTAACTAAATGAAAGGCACCATTAAAATATTAAAAGGAAAGGTGGATGATGAAACTTAAGAGTAGAGTCAATGTCAGCTATTGTAACTTTCCGTTTGTCCCCTGAAGTTGGCTGTGGACATCATGGACATCCTCCAGGTTCATCTTGTTTGATAAAGGATTTCCAAGCCCCAGAGCTCCCCAGTCTACATGCCCTGGCCTACAGCAGGGCTTTACCTTCAGACAGCATGCTCAGGGCTTCGTCAGAAGTGTGTCCACTGACACGTGCCATCTTCCTGGAAGTGGTATTTTCACTGGGCACACAGGAGCCCACTGGGGACGGGTAAGTTCCCTCAGCGACAGAGGTCGTCATAGATTCCCACGGGATCTCCTTCCAGGGAGCCTGAAAATCCAGGTTGCATCCTGTCCAGCCATAGAAGGCCAGAGATAAGAGGAATCCTTGGGCTGGATTCAGTATCCCCTGGGAGAGAGGGAGGCAAGAAGACACATGGCACTCAGCGCAGTGCAGCAGGAATTAGAGCATTCTGTCCTCAAAGTGCTAAACTCTGCCCAGGATGTCTACCGGGCAGCCCTCACTGAGGAGTGACCTCTTAGTTGGTTGGTTTGGGGCAAGGTAAAGATTGGCCCTAGTAGGTGCTGTACCTCAAAGCGTGCCTGAAAATAGGGGTGGAGGAGCTGGCTGGTTGGTCCATTGGTTAGAGCATGGTGCTGATAACATAAAGGTCCAGGGTTTGATCCCTACACCAGCCAGCTGCCAGGAAAAAAAAAGTGGGGGTGGGGGGAGTGGGGGGGAGGGAAGGGAGAAGAGCTGGAAGGGGAGAGGGAAGAGAGAAATAGGGGAAGAGGAAGCAGAGAAAAGGAGAAAGGGGCAGGGCTGGCACGTGGCTCACTTGGGAGAGTGTGGTGCTGATAACACCAAGGCCATGGGTTCAGATCCTATATAGGGATGGCCAGTTAGCTGACTGACTGAGCGTGATGCTGACAATACCAAGCCAAGGGTTAAGATCCCCTTACCGGTCATCTTTAAAAATAACGAAAAAGAAAAAGGAGAAAGGGGGAGGGAGAGGGAGGGAGAAGAAAAGGGGGGAGAGGAGATCCATGTGACCCAGGCAATGGAACCAAGCCCGTTCTCGCCTCTGCCTAAGGTGCTTTGCTCCCCTGTAGCTTTCTACCTTGCACTGTCAACTCAGAATCTGATTTAACAAATGTTGTTCAGGCAGAAATGAGTCTGGGAAGCATCCCTCCACTTGTGTGGTTCCCTTGGTTAACTTCACGTGTTTGGTTTGTTAGCTCCAAACCAAAGCACAGGGACTGAGGAGGCTAGTGCCAGCCTCATTTTAAGGTTCTTGTGAATCAGATCTTTCCCAACGCGGAAGCAACGTAAACATTAATTTTGTGTAGCACAGAGTGGACCTCTCCGCCAATGGAGACTTCAGCTCATGGATGCCTTTCTTATTGTAAATGTAATATACTCAAAACACCGGGGATGAAGTCGAAGTCTACCCGTGGCGCTGGGGATGAAGTCTACCCGTGGCGCTTCCACTGTATTAACATTTCTTGTATTTCCAGCCAATATTTTTATATACGTATGTTTTTATGAAGTTGAAGGTGGTATAATTTTATACCCTACCTTGTCCACTTAATATCAGAGATTTCTTAACAGTCATTTTAAAAATCTGGTAACATTCCACCAGGATGAAAGACTATAATTTACTTAACCATCCCCCCCACCCTTTTTTCAAATTTGGGTTTCCTATAATGCTGTATAATTATGGATAATGCTACTAGAAATTTCTTCATCCCTATGTCTTCTTTGTGATCTGAAATACTCCTTCAAGATAAAAGATCTGATATTGTGAGTCTGCCTGACAGTTTTGATGCACTGTGCCAAATTAATTTACCAGAGTTGTATCCATTTAATAATGATCCCAGTAATGAATGAAACCTGGTAGCTTAGCACACAGAGGCCAGATATAGGTAGGCCAGGAAACTGTTCAACTCACTATGTATTTATATGACAATACCTCATACTTCTGCGTGTTTTTTTTTCCAAGCTGAAAATTTTAAATCTAGATTAACCTACCATAATAAACCACGTGGTCTTGGCTGCACTTCTCACACCTTTCAAAGAGCCTCCATTGATATCTGGTTGCATTTCAAGATAGAATAAAAGGCTTTCATTGATGATATTTGACAACCAACTGTTAGAAAGAAAATGGCCCATGGGTAAAGAGAACATGCAAGAAAATTCACTTTTAAATGCTGAGGTCAGGGAACGATTTCTACCAAGGCCGAAAATTCCTAATTCCTGGTGGAGGGAAGACCACTTCAGCAGTAAGAAACCACAAGGAACCAGCACACCAAGAATTCAATTTAAGAACTATAACTCCTCGCACTCTAAAGCAGAGATCAGCAAATCCTACCAATGGTGACACTCAGTGCCACTTCAGCGTATAAAGTTCTAGCACCGTGTCAAATAACCCAGAATTCATTCTTTGTTTGAGGAGTAACCCAAAGTTTCGATATAGACCAAAACAAATCTTATTTTGACATTTTATGCTGGAACTTTAAAATGTTACTCTTGGGGGTCAGTGAAGTTTGATATGGTGAGCTGAGTGCATTTTTAGTGAGAGATGATTTAAGTCTCTCCTAGGAGGGTGTTCAAACAAATCTCCTAATATCAGATTAGTTATTAAGACCACAAAGGGCTTGCCCTGTCCTGCTAAGTATGGATTTGCTGCAGTGCAGGGTGTTCTAATTTCCACCTTTTTTGCACTGGCTACAGGTCTATTTTCAAAGCATCCACCTGTCCTTTTGGGTAGGACACCAGTGATGAGGAAAACTGAAGAGCAAAATTGCTCAGCCTGTTCTCTGCCCTTCGTGACTGAGGTCTGAGTCTTTACATGGAAGATGTGCGCTTGCTCCTCTGTGAGATACAGAAATTCTGGTGTCACGAGTGAGGCACATGGGTGGATTTAGAAAGTATGATCAACCGCTTCATTTCAGTTAATCCCAGCAATGGGATGAAATACTTGGATGCATATGGCGGGGACATTTCAAAACTAAATCCAGGAGTTCTTGTTCTAAGAGCGTTATATATAATTTGAGTACATTTGGATATTCTTCCAGAAATTCATACACTCTGGACTTGCTCCCTTGTCCTCCATGTATTTCCTCAAAGGGCACCTAGCACTGTTTCAAAGATTTCCTCTCCAAGGCTCTTCTCTTCGGAACTTCCAGGTCACACTTGGAAAAGCAAAAGGGCAAACCGTTTGCATATCCCTTACCACAAGCAATAAAAAGAATAGAAGAAAGGTTACCAAATAATTAAAACCAGCATTATTTTGAAAAATCGGATCTTGATCACAGCTCCCATCCTTCGCTCGTTCTCCGTGTAAATGCCTTGTCGTCCTTTTAGTAAAGAGGCCACTGGGAAGAACAGAGGGGAACCACACGCAGTGTTCATTATTTCTGTTTACTGAGTACGGAGAGCAGAATCAGAGCAGATGTGAGCCCATAATCAAAACCAGACAGCATGAGGCAAAGCAAGCTACTGACCTCCGTTCCCACAACTTCCAAGTTGGAGTCCTCCTAGACTCTAAGGAATATATATTTTTAAAATTTTCACTTTGAAGCAATTTTAGATTGACTTAAAAATTGCAAAGATAGCTCAGAAAGCTTCTGTATACCTATACTCTTTGCCCAGCTTCCCCCAATGTTAACAATTTACGCAACCACAGGACGTTTGTCACAAATAAGAAATTAACAGTGAAATGAACTAAACTTCCAATTTTATTTGGATTTTACTAGTTCAGGGACTATATTTTTAAAGGTTTCTTTTCTCTATGATAAAAATAATACACACCTGTTATTTTAAAATACTGAACTATTTTAAGTTTCTCCTTATAGACAAGTTAGAAAGTATAAAAAAAGTTTACAGAAGAATTAATGACCCATGGTCCCTCCACCCAGAGACAACCACCGTTAATGTTTTATTGTATTTCTTTTCAGCCCTTTTTTCTATGAGTCATTTTCATTGGTTTGATATACTTAAATCACTATTTTTTACTTAATTTTGTAAAAAATTCCAGTGTTTAATACACCATATTTAAATGTAGATATAAAAAGACTGGTCCAAAGACCCACAATAGTTTCCTGCTCCTAGTGGTAGAGTACTTTAAACAATGTTTTAAAATTCTAAAATCAACAGCTGATCCTCAAACAACCTTTCTGTTAAGGCAAACTTCCTGATGCCCATCCTGCCCTTGAGGGATGCAGAGCAGCCCGAGGAAGCTGGACACTTGCTCCAGCTGGACACTTGCTCCAGGTCACCCTTCCTTGAAGAGGTGGTAGGGGCTGGAATGGAAATCCCCAGTCCCAGCGCAGAGGTCCTTCCCTAGCATTCTACTGACCCACCATACTCCTCTTATCCAGTTCTTCCCATTGCGTCTGGCTCATTTCCTGTTTCCTGCCCATCTGAGAAAACACACAAGCCAAGAGCATGATGGCAGTGACCAGGCTCCAGACTCCTCAGACTTTGCCCCACCCCTTCCCCCCACCCCTTTCTCCACCCCTTCCCTCCCCTTCGGCTCCTATCTCACCTCCACAGCTTCCTAAGGCCACTCCTGGGAGCCTCTAAGGCGTGCCAAGGGCAGACCCAGGATGAGCCCAGCACAGAAATGAAAGGTCAACTTGCCCTGGCCTTGAGCTAACAAACGTTGGCAGAGAACGTGTGTGGTCCAGGACTAAACAGGCTTGCTCATTTTCATTTCTTAAACCTGTTTACTTTATCCAACTGTATTCTGCTTATGCCTCTGGAGGATGATGAATGGGGTCAACTGTCCTGGATAATTCCAGAAGGATGACATGCCATTATCTGAGCCCCAGACATAGGGTCATACCCAGTGTCCAGGTACCCGGAGAACTTCCCTATTATGTACCTGCCGTCACTGTCTTTTGGAACAGGATGGGGTTGGCTACAAGGACGAGGAGCAGTGGCAAGTACGTGGTGACGTAGTGGGGGATGGTGTGGTCCAGACCCCTTTCACACCTGAGGGAGGAAAACTGAGTCATTCTTCTTGAATGCAAAACTTTGGCTAAAACATGCAGACTTATCTGGAAGCCGAGATAAGAGGATGAGGGCAAAAAGGGACATGCATAAATCTACTTCTGACCCTGCCAAAAGGAAATCTGACTCATTCCTCATGTCTGACAACAAGCAATAAGTTGCAGGAGAATAAGGAAATCAATCATGTTTCTGTCTCGTAAATGGGAGGACCTGACCTGTAAGGCATTTAAGGAAAAGACACTCTGGGGTAGAGGATTCCATACACTGGGTGTCTTCAAGGAAAAAAACACAAAATTCAAGTAGAAACAAAGGCACTCAACTAGTTAGGTTTTGAGCACTTACTACATGCTACACTTAGCCAGTAGCATGAATGATAGCTAGTCCCTCTCCCTGAGCAACTCAAAATACCTGAGCTTCGTATTTCAAAGGAAATTTGTTCTCATGATTATGGATATCAATTGTTTCTGTGATTCTTTTCAGGGAGAAGGACAAGGTTTTGTACTGATGAGTCATAGGCATTGCCGGTCACCGTAGGATGTGTGGGGAGCCACACAGTGGATGTTACCAAGTAGGAACTATCAGCTGAGAAATGCAGGATGCAGGAGAGAAGAAAAATGGTGCAGAGGAAGAGAGAACCAAGGCAAAGGGGAGAGAGGATGGAGCAGGCCCAACCAAAGGGGCAGGCAGAAAAGCAGATGACAGCCAGCCCCTGTGGCCACAGAAGGTGAAATGATAACAACAAAAGCACTTTTAATATTCATGGAGTGTTCAAACCAAAAGGTAAAAAATGGCAGAAAATATAAAAAATCGGGTAGGAAAAATGCAATACCCATCTTGCCATGGGAAGGATTTCCATGCTGCCACCTCCTTTTTAACAGGCACTTTCTTCTTCAGCTAAGAAGGCTAAAATGCAGTCTGGAAAGGCTCAAGGGGAGAAAGGGAGACAAGGAGCAAGAGAAGTGATTCCACCGCCAAGACAGAAAGTGCATGCTAGTCACAGTGAGCCTGCGAAGCCTGAAGGACGTTGAAGGCTCTAGGTTAGGAGATGTGAGGATTAAGAGCTGATCAAGGATTAAGATGCTTCCTGAAGACCCGACAGCACCTCAGGGCTCCTTGTGAGCCCCCCAGCAATCATGCCCTTAGGCTCAGATTCCACTTCGCCAGGGGTCTCCAAGGTCCCACAGGTGAGGGCAAGCAACAGAAACTCCCTTTCCAATTAAGTGCGTTCTGTTATAGCAGCTGCTGACACTGTATCTGCCCTGTTCAAGTTCTCCAGGAAAGACAGCGCACGAATGGATCTACACGGAGCTCCTGTGAGTATTCACGGTTGATAAGGCAAAACCAGTTTGGAGATCTCTAACTGAGTAGCTGAAAGAAATTGAAAAAGAAGGGGGAGAAATGATCTACACCATGGGCCAGCAATTTTTTTCTGCAAAGGGACAGATAGTAAATATACTCTGCTTTGTGGGTCACACCACAGTCTCTGTCACAACGACTCAACTCTGATGTTGTAGTGCCAAAGCAGCCACAGACAGTACATAAAAAAATGGGCTGTGTTCCAATAAAACTTTATGTACAAAATCAGGCAAAGGGCCAAATTTATCCTGAGGGCTGTGCTGTGCTGATCTCAGTCCACACAGCCCTAAAATCACAGGTACTGCTCACCTGTTTTCCAGTTTTCCATAGGAAGTTAGAGTATATGTCCTTGCAGGTGCCTTGAGGCTTGGCAATTGGTTGCATTGATGGCATTTTAAACTTGAAGAAATGCCTGAAACAGTTTCAGTGGCCACATCTTCCTGCATCTGTGTTCAGCGTAGGCAAGAGTGCAGGATGGAAGAAAAGGGAGAAAGCGCAGGAAGCAGAGGCACAGAATTAGCTCCTCCCAGAGCTCCCGTTTGCTTCTCATCTCGAACTCCTGCTTAAAATGTTAAACTCACCTGCTCCTCCAGAGGAAGCTTGAAGAATAAAAATTAAAGAGTGGGCATAAGGAAGCTTCACCAATACGGAGAGGATATACCAAGAGCTTTGCATACCTGCTGTGAGCACGCAAACGAGAAAAGCAGAGGCAGGGAAGGAAATCACGGGTGCAAGGCCCTGCAGTGAGCCCTCCAGGTCGTGATTGTGAGTGGCCTCACATGGCACAAGACAATGCGGTGACCTGCAAGGCGACCCCTGTGGGTCAGGGCATGTCCCTTTCCTGCAGAACACAGAATGGGCCTGGGGTTGGAGCACCTGGGCTGCCAGGCCTGCTGGCTTACCTGGACACAGAAGGGTAGTAAAGCATGACAGCTTCCTCCAGGCAGAGTAGG
>NW_007739505.1:10217-11907 GCF_000696425.1 Galeopterus variegatus | reverse complement strand
ATAAAATTACCTATTTGAATGTGAACAATTCAGTGGCACTTAGTACATTTGCAATGTCATGCAACCACCTCTACCTAGATCCAAAGCATTTTCATCCCCCCAAAAGGAGGCCCCATACCATTAAACAGTCACTCCCCATTCCCCCACCCCCAACCCCTGGCAACTGCTGCTTCCTGCTACTTTCCATCTCTGTGAATTTGCCCATTCTGGACATTTTATATAGATGGGATCATACAGTATGTGGCCTTTTGTGTCTGGCTTCTTTCACTTAGCATAATATTTTTGAGGTTCATCCATGTGACACAATGTGTCAGAACTTCATTCCTTTTTATTGGTGAATAATATTATGCTATACGGTTATATCATATTTTGTTTATTCATTCATCCATCAATGGATATTTAGTTTGTTCCACCTGTTAGCTATTGCGAACGGTGCTGCTATGAACATGCATGTGCAAGTGTTTCTCTGAGTCCTTGCTTTCTTTTCCTTTGGGTCTACATCTAGGAGTGGAGTTGCTGGGTCAGATGGTATTTCTACATTTAACTTTTTGAGGAACCACCAAACTGCTTCCTGCAGCAAATGCACCGTTTTACATTCCCACCAGCAATGTACAAAGATTCCAATTCCTCTATATGTTTGTCAACACTAGCTATTTTCCACTTTTGATTTTAGCCAGCCTAGGGGACTGGCTGCTAATTTTGAGACTTGACCTAAATGGGACCCACTTTCAATAAAACCATAGAATAGACAATTCCATCTCTAGTACCCTCTGAACAAATTTTTCAGTTCTCATCTACTATACAGTGAATGTTTGTGTCCCCTGCCACACACATAAATTCCTATGTTGAAATTCTAACCCCCAAGGTGATGGTGTTAGGAGGTGGGGCCTGTGGGAGGAAATGAGGTCATGAGGGTGGAGCCCCCATGAATGAGATTAATGCCCTTATAAAAGAGACCCCAGACAACTCCCTCATCCCTTCCACCATGTGAGGACACAGTGAGAAGCCACCATCTGTGAACCAGGAAGTGTGCCCTTATCAGACACCAAATCTTCTGGCACCTTGATCTTAAACATCTAGCCTCCAGAACTGTGAGCAATAAATGTCTGTTGTTTACAAGCCACCCAGTCTATGGTACTTTGTTAGAGCAGCCCAAGTTAGCTAAGACACTATCTCCCAGGCCTGGTACCTGTGCCTTGCTCACTCAACCCTCCAGGCCCACTCAGCCTCCCTCTTATCCACAGCCTGCTAGCCTAATCCCAGGAAGATGCCCTGAGGCCAAAACACCTGGTGATTACTAGCAGCATGATCTGGGCCAAACCCTCTTCTCAGAGCCTTGGGTTGCTCTTAGCCACAGGAAAGATAAAACTCTCAATGGCCTGCCTGTGCCAGTAGAGTCAGGGCCAGTGGACATCAGGCCATGCAGCTGTCCCAGAACTGTAAACCAAATAAACTTCTGTTCTTTATAAATTACCCAGTCTCAGGTATTCTGTTATAGCAACACAAAAATGGACTAATGCAGAAAATTGGTACCAAGGAGTGGGGTGTTGCTATACAGATAGCTAAAATTGTGGAAGCGCCTTTGGAACTGAGCAATGGGCAAAGGTTGGAGGAGATTGGAGGACCTAAAAGAAGACAAAAAGATGAGGGAAAGTTTGGAATATTTTAGAGATTGGTTAAATGGTTGTGA
>NW_007739505.1:5379-9217 GCF_000696425.1 Galeopterus variegatus | reverse complement strand
AGCCTGGCCATGTGGTAGAGAAGCAGAGAGCAGGAGAAAAACGCAAGGGTGAAGCAGATAGACTGGTTGCTAAGGACATTAGCTTGGCGGTGAGGCAGCCAGGTGCTAACAGGCAAGACAGTGGGAGACAGCCATGATGACATTTCAGAAATCTGGAAGGGCACCTCTCCCACCACAGACCCTGAGGCATAGGAGGCCCAAGGTGTCCCAGAGAACAGACCTGGGGCACCACTGCCCTCAGGAACCCACTCCCTGCATCCCAGCTGCTCTGGCTGGAGCATCCCTGCCTCAAGCAGCCCCAAGTGTGGTTTGTGTAACACCTCTGGAGAACAGAAGCTGGAAACCTTTTTGTGAAGGTTAATTCTAGGTGCCAACTTGGTTAGATGAAGGAATGCTGAGAAACCTGGTGAAACTATCTTTTCAGGTGCATCCATGAGGGTGTTTCCAGCAGAGATTAGTATGAGAGTCTGAGTGGACTGGGTGGAAAAGACCCACCCTCAGTGTGGGTGGGAACCATCCAATCTGCTGGGGGCCCAGAGAGAACAAAAGACAGAGGAAAGAGGTGAAGCTCTCTAGATCTGCTGGAGCTGGGACAAACTCTTCTCTCCTGTCTGTGGACATCAGAGCTTGAGACTCTTCAGCTTTGGGGATCCAGGACTTACACCAAGGATACCGTCAGCTTCCCTGGTTTTGAGGCCTTTGGACTTGGACTGAGCCACGCTACTGGCATCCAGCTTATAGACAGCCTATCGTGGGAATTTTCTTCATAGCCACGTGAGGCAATTTTCCTAATAAATCCCTCTCATATAATTATTACGTATTCTATTGATTCTGTCTCTCTGGAGAACCCTGACTAATACACTTGGTGGCATCCACACCATGTTAAGTCTTCATGCTGGCAGAACATGAGAGCTCTGGAGGCATGGCAGCCTCCATCCCAATTTCAGAGGATGTACAGAAAAGCCTGGGGGCCCAGCAGATACTTGCCACACATGTGGAGCCACTGCAGATGCCATCTACTAGAGCAATGCCAAGCAGGAAAGTGGGGTCGGAGCCCCCACAGGGACCCCCCCCAGCAGAGAAATGTCTAGGAGAGCCAACACAGCGGGGCTGCCACCAGGACCCCAGAGTTGTAGGGCCACTGGCAACATGGAATGCCCACCTGGAAAAGCTGCAGGCACCAGTGCAGCTCAATGGGCTATGCCTTGCAGAGCACTGGGAGTATGGCTGCCCAATGCTTTGGGGGCCCAGATACTCCACTGTGCCCAAGATGCAGGACTTGGAGTCAAAGAAGATTATTTTGGAGCTTTAAGACTTAATGTCTATCCTGCTGTGTGCTTTGGGCTTGTTTGGGGCCTGTTTCTCCTTTCTTCTGGCCTACTCCTCCCTTTTGAAATGGGAATATGTAGCCAGCATCTGTTCCACTACTGTATCTTGGAAGTAGATAAATTTGGTTTTGATTTTTACAGGTTCATGGCTGGAAGTTTTGCCGTTGGTCTCAGATGAGACTTTGGACTTTGAAGTTTGTGCTGGAACAAGCTAAGACTTTTGGGACTGCTGGGATGGAATAATTGTATTTTGTATGTCACAGTGACATGAGTTTTGGGGGCCAGGGGCAGAATGATAGTTTGAATGTCTTGCCCCCACCGAAACTCACATGGAAATCTGATCCCCAATGTGGCAGTGTTGGCAGCTGTTTGAGTCATGGGGTGGATCCCTCATGAATGGATTAATGCTCTCCCTGGGGCAGGGCGGATTAATGAGTGAGTCCTCACTCTATTAGTTCCCACGAGAGCTCGTTGCTTAAAAAGACCCTGGCACCTCCTCTCTCTCTCTCTCTTGCTTCCTCTTGCCATGTGATCTGCTTGTACCCGCCGGCTGCCTGCTACTTTCTGCCATGAGTAGAAGCAGCCTGAGGCCTGTGCCAGATGCGGCTGTCCCAGAATCAGAAGCCAAATAAACCCCAGTTCTTTATAAATCACCCAGCTTCAGCTATTCTGTTATAGCCACATGAAAAGAGACTAAAAGGCCCCCACTACTTTCCGTTACATATGATATGAGGCTGGCCATCAAGTTTGAGGACAGTAAGGACAGGAAATTTGAGGAGAGGATGTAGGAGGACAGGGAGTGTGAGGACAGGAAGTTTGAGGACAAGAAGTGTGAGAATAGTTGGAGGACAGGAAATATGAGACAGGAAGTTCAAAGACAGGAAATGTGAGGACAGTTTGAGGACAGGAAGTGTAAGACAGTAAGTTCAAGGACAGGAAATGAAGACATTTGAAGGACAGGAAGTATGAAGGTCAGTTCAAGGACAGTTAGTGTGAGGACGGTTGGACTACCAGAAATATGAGACAGGAAGTCCAAGGACAGGAAGTTCAAAGACAGGAAGTATGACACAGGAAGTTCAAGGACAGGAAGTGTGAGGACAGTTGGAGGGCAGGAAGTATAAGACAGTAAGTTCAAGGACAGGAAGTGTGGGGACACGAAGTTTGAGGACTGGGAGTTTGCAGACACGAAGTGTGAGATCAGTAGGCGGAGAGGAAGTATGACAGGAAGTTGAACGACAGGAATTGTGAGGACGGGAAGTTTGAAGACAGTTAAAGAGACCCCAGCAATGGAATTTACCATCATCTTGTGCTCAGGAAGGTTGGAAATGTTTGCTGGACCATCAGTATGGTCACTCTGGGAACTTCATTTGGCTGCACATTATTTAGAGAAGAGGGGCCAATGATAGGAGAGTCTTCCTACACTCTTAACCTATAAGCACAGCCTTCAGGTGTGTGCAAAGGTAATGCGGAGTTAAAAGGAATGAAGCATTGACACACGCAACAATGTGAATGGACCTCAAAACATCATGTTGAGTGAAAGAAGCCAGACACAAAAAACCACATATCACATGATTCCATTCATCTGAAATGTCCAGAAGAGGCAAACGCATAGAGACAGAAAGTAGATTAGTGGTTGCCAGGGGATGGAGAGTGACTGGTAATGGGTTCTGGGGTTGTGGATATGTTCTAGGATTAGTACTTGTGCTAGTAAATACATTTTGTGAATGCAATAGACACCACTGAATCTTACATTTTAAAGGGTGAATGTTATGGTACGTGAATTATAACATAGAGTTGTGTCAGAGTGATGAATCTCACTCAATGTCCACTGGCTGAATGTTTATTGAGCAAAGTTTCTGTCTGCTGTAGGCACTGGAAACACTAAGAGCAACACAAAGCCCTGCCCTCATGGGGTGACAATCTCATGCGGTGACAATCTTGAGAGGGTGACATACAAGAAGCAATGTCCTTGCCCCTCCGGCTGGGGAGGGGGCAGCCACAGAAGCCCTGGCTGAGGTGAAGATTTTACATGAAATCAAGTTCAGAGCTGTGATTAATCTAAGAGATGAGCTGATGTTTATAAGTGAAAGTGGCCAAACACTTGGGATAGCCCCAATAAGGGCCCCCAAAGACGTCCATGTCCTCATCTCCAGAGCCTGTGAATATGTTCTCTTATATGGCAAAAGAGACTTTGCAGATGTGATGAAGTTAAGGACTTTTGAGATGGAGAGATCCCCCTGGATTATTCACGTGGGCCCAATGTCACCTGATGAGTCCACAAAAGCAGAGAGGCTTTACCAACTGCACAGAACAAGGGAGAATGGAAGTTTGAAGACTTGACCCACCACTGCTGGCTTTGAAGACAGAGGAAGAGGCCACAGCCAAGGAATGGGGGCAGGTCCTAGAAGTTGGGGGCATGCTGTGGCTGGAGCAGGGAGAATGAATGAAGGAGGATAGAGGGAGGACTTGTGGTGAGGACCCTGTGGGTCACAGGATGGTGTTGGCTTTTG
>NW_007739505.1:1465-4329 GCF_000696425.1 Galeopterus variegatus | reverse complement strand
CGCATATTTTGCCTCCCACATTGGAAGCAGTGCCAGGAGGAGCCCTTCCTCGGCCTTCTTGGGGCTGGGAGCAGGTCGGGTGTGTCTGAGCAATGTGGGGTCCTGCCAAGGAGGCGCAGATACCCAGTGGAGTGGCTTTCAGCAAAGGGCTGGAGCACTAAGGGTGCACAGTCTCTCATTCCAGACCCTACCCTTGGGCTGCACGGCACTTGTGGGCTGAGGTGGGACAGCGGGCAGGCGCGAGGCTGGGCAAGTCTAGGGCTGGAGCTCACCAAAGCCCGCTCAATGGTTCCCTGCCCCAAAACAGGCATGCAGGATAGGGGTCGGGTGTGGCCCAGTTATGCAGCGGTAGCCACACCAATAACTTAGGCATCCGGCACTGAGCTTCGAGTGCTTCAAGAGCATCTTGAGGAGTCAGCACCATGGCAGAAGACATCAAGATCAAAATCAAGAATTACAAGATTGCTCCTTTTGACAGCCACTTCCCCATCCAGAACCAGACCAGAACTACCTGGACTTCCACCGAGAAGGCAATGACCACTGAAAAAGCAATGTCTCTCTGTGTGAGTGGTACCACCGTGTGTACATGTCCCTCAACCCTGTAGCCTGAGTCTCAGCTTGGGATGACCATTGGGCAGAAGGCACATTTCCTGAGAAGATGTGATCTGGCTGCACCTCACCTGTCCTCTGTCTTCTGTCCTCCTGGGGTGTGGGAAAGGGGGGACCTACCCCGGGACCCTGAAGCATGACTTAACTAATAATAAAAACCCATTGGAAACCTGTAAAAGTAAACAAATAATAACTGAGGCATCTGAAATGCACAAGGTGAGAGTGTGAGCTCCAACCCAGCTCCAAGCAGCCAGGCCCCAGCTGAAGACCCCGGTTCCTTCGTCCAACCCCTGGACAGCTTCCACGTCCAAGTGAGTGAAAGTCTTCCCTAGACCCTCTTTATTCTCACACCGTCATTTTCTTAGAGCAAGTAAGTGACTTCAATTCGAGGCCTTTTCAAAGATCCCAAGCACCTTCTGTTATTGTTTAAAACCTGTATATCCCACACCTGGAACCAGAGTAGCAGTTTAAATTTTAATTTAAATTTTAATTTTAAATCTTAGCAGTTTAAATTTTAATTTTAAATCTGCCTTAATGACATTTGTTAAGATTTGGATTACAAGAACCAATACTCCTGTGCCAAAGAAAACAGCTAAGTACTGGGAGGATGTAGAAGGGAGTGTGGAGTTTAATACAGACATACCTACAAAGTGCAGCCCCTACCCTGGAATTCAGCAGGACACTACCATCCCCACCAGCTGCGGTCTCTCAACAGCCACCTGCAGAATGAACCCCACCCCAGGCAAGCTGGCTCCTACAGAGAAGCTACGGAGGCTTCTGATCCCACACTCACAGCTGTGGCTCAAACCATCCAGTGGGATCCTCTTGGAGACCCCACACCCAGGCTCCAGGAAGTACAACTTCCACCAGGTAGGGGTGAGGACTTGGTCTCCCCAGCCACTGAGCAACTGTCTTGTTTCTCTGCTGTGTACCGTGTTCCTCTTTGATGGCAGAGCCTACCTCACTCCCAACAGACAGTCATCCTAGTACTGGAAACCCTCCCTTGCTCTTGCCCCTGGGAGGCAAGATGTCTGGATGTCTCACCTTGAATGTGCACCTTCTGCATGATGGTGGGTCCTCAGAAGCTAGGCTCTGCCCAGCATCCTTTAGTCTCTGGCACCCAGCATCCTGCCTACCTGAACACTGAGCTGCAAAATGGATTTGCAAACACTCTCCTGGGTGTGAGGAGGGCTTCCTGATTGCCTCTCATGGCCTCTCAGGGCTCGTCTGTCCTCTGGGTACAGACAGTGCCCACCCTGTCCCATCCGGCCCCATCTTCCTTGCATCCCCACCATGGGTGAGGGAGAAGTAATGCATCCTCCTACGACAACAGGAGTAATGCACTTCTTCCAGCTGCTGCCAGCACTCCAAGGCTCTTCTTATCTCCATAACTGGTGGTCTACGAGACCTCTAGTTTTGTCGTAGCTCTGATCTCTCCAAATCTGAGTGAGGGAATGGTTGGAGACACACCACTGCATAGGCTGCAGGGACAAGGCCTTCTCATGCTGCTAGTTGCCTACCCAAAGCCATTCTCTCCTTTTTCTTTATTAACTTGTCACACAGAGCAGTGACACGCTTGGCTAGCAGACTATGCTTCCTACCTCTTCCAGCAGCTAAGTGTGACCACGTGTACTACTCTGTTTTCTGTTGCTGATAACAAAATACCTGAAACTGGGTAATTTATAAAGAAATGAAATGTATTTCTTACAGTTTGGAGGCTGGGAAGTCCAAGTGCAGGGGGCATATCTGGTGAGGACCTTCTCCTGGGTGGGAAGTCTCTTCAGAGTCCATGGCAATGCAGGAAATCACATGGCAAGAGCGCATCTAACATGCTCACTCACTCTCCTTATGAAGCCCCCAGTCTATTTCCTGACAACCCATTAAACTATTAACCCATTACTCCATGAATGAATTAACCCAGGCATGTGGGCACAGTCCTCACAATCCAATCACCTTTTAAAGGCCCCACCTCTCAAATGCCATATTGAGGATTAAGTTCCACATGAACTTTGGAGGGGACATTCAGACCATAGCACCACGAAACTAAGTTCTGGCCAATAATATGTAAGTAGCGTTGTGTGAAACTCCCAGAGATGCTGCTGAAAACTGGCTCAGGGGAAAATGGGCCCTTTCTGTATCACCCTCTTCCTCCTTCTTGCTGCTTGGAATGCAGGTGTGATGGCTGGGGTACCAGCAGCTATACTGGGCCATGACACCTTGAGGATGGAAGTCAAACAATAGGCTGATGGAGCAGG
>NW_007739505.1:0-1310 GCF_000696425.1 Galeopterus variegatus | reverse complement strand
ACCTTTTAAAGGCCCCACCTCTCAAATGCCATATTGAGGATTAAGTTCCACATGAACTTTGGAGGGGACATTCAGACCATAGCACCACGAAACTAAGTTCTGGCCAATAATATGTAAGTAGCGTTGTGTGAAACTCCCAGAGATGCTGCTGAAAACTGGCTCAGGGGAAAATGGGCCCTTTCTGTATCACCCTCTTCCTCCTTCTTGCTACTTGGAATGCAGGTGTGATAACTGGGGCACCAGCAGCTATACTGGGCCATGACAACTTGAGGATGGAAGTCAAACAATAGGCTGGTGGAGCAGGGTGGTAAAAGGAGCCTGAGTTTCTGATGTCCATCACAAGAACCCTGGATTGCCCACCTCTGGGCTCCTTTAGCATGAAAGAGAAATTCTATCATGTTTAAGACACTATTATTTTATGTATTTTATGCAGCCAAAAAGAATCCTCACTGATCCACCTGGTTGGCTGCCTTTGGCTTTGACCATCTTCCCTAGAGAATTTTCACAGCCAGGCATATCTGTGTTCTATACAGATGTGTAAGAGTTTGGTAGATAAGGTTTTTTAAAAAAAGGAAAGAAAAAGCATAAAAATGAAGTAAGCCCTAAACCACAGGCCAGAGAGATCAAAGATAATGATGATGTGACACATATAAGGGACGTCAATGATTTTAGAACAGGGATCTATCGAGACTACCCAATATATTCTACAACCTGCATATAATCTCTATTTGTTTACTAATATTTGTTTTAAAAGTGAATTTATCCAACAAATGCTGCTGGAACAAAGGGATATCCATATGCAAAAGAATAAAGATGGACCCATTCCTCACTTGTACACAAAAATTAACTCAAAATGGACCTAAATAGACTTTGTAGTGTATTGAATTATGTCCCCCAAAACTCACTGAAGCTTGAAGTGTGTCCCCCAAGTTTCGTGTATTAGAAACTTAGCCCCCACTGTGACTGTTAAGCAGTAGGAAGTCCTATTATCCACTTTAAAGAAATAAAAAGAATACTCTCTGGATGGAAAGTGCTGGAGATCACACAGCACCATAAGTGGCCTTTCCAGATGTCCTTGCTCCGGATTTCTAGACTTTCTGAGCAGAGGCAGGAGCAATCCTCGAAAGGCTACGGGCATCTCAGGCAGCCTGACACCTGCTGCGCATGCATTCAGAAGGCCGGGCCAGTTGTCTAGGCTGCTGCAGATGGCTGAGTGTGCTGCTTCTGTTCCACTGCACATGTAGACACTCTTGACAGTCAGTAAGTGCCTGTTAATCAATGGTATGCTAGGAACTGAAGAATGCATTCGC
>NW_007739504.1:35156-35959 GCF_000696425.1 Galeopterus variegatus | reverse complement strand
TTACTCAAACTTCCAGCTATATTGATGAAACCCTGAAAACAGAAAGTGCATGTTTCACAGCCGATGGGTAGCAGTTAATGTCACTGAAAAGTACAGTAGCTATTTATATTGATTATATCACTTTACACCATTTTGTTTTCAAAAGGCTAAATGGAAATGACCTCATGAGACAGAGAAGTACTTAGCTTTATGCATTGGGTGTGTTGAAGAGAAACAGAGAAATAAAATGTTGAAGGATGTGAATTTTTATTTTAAGCTATCTTCAATTGGCAGGTATCCCTAATGATTACTTTCAATTAGTTATTTACAAAGACATACATTGTTGGAGGGAGGAATTCACTACCTGTTGTAATTTAATTTTAATTTAAAATTCATCAGTGAAATAAAAAATATTTGCCATACCAATAGTCACCACCAAATTAGTATGTTTTGTACCCTGTGGTGGAAATGTTCTCAATTATGACTCAGAGTATTGTAAATAATCTACCTTTTTTTGAACACTCCAAATTCAAGTGTAGGAAAAGTTTGTTCCTGTGACACAACAAGTTCAGTAATGCATTTTAAAATCTTAGCTGTTTAGCTTCAAGTTTATTCGTTTTAGGCATAGCAGGTGAGTAAAAACGATGCACCAGGGGCACTCCAGATCCTGTTATTTCCCCATAGCTAAGGCAGTCTGTAGGAAAGTGCATCTGTTGTCAATGTGATAATCAATGATAATCAGGATTCCTCTGGTAACCTAAATTATCATTTTCCAAATGTCTCTCCCTCAATATTTCATCTTGCAGAGCAGAAGAAAGTCCATA
>NW_007739504.1:27383-34749 GCF_000696425.1 Galeopterus variegatus | reverse complement strand
TTTGAACACTCCAAATTCAAGTGTAGGAAAAGTTTGTTCCTGTGACACAACAAGTTCAGTAATGCATTTTAAAATCTTAGCTGTTTAGCTTCAAGTTTATTCGTTTTAGGCATAGCAGGTGAGTAAAAACGATGCACCAGGGGCACTCCAGATCCTGTTATTTCCCCATAGCTAAGGCAGTCTGTAGGAAAGTGCATCTGTTGTCAATGTGATAATCAATGATAATCAGGATTCCTCTGGTAACCTAAATTATCATTTTCCAAATGTCTCTCCCTCAATATTTCATCTTGCAGAGCAGAAGAAAGTCCATATTTTCATTTCTATCTTAGAAGATGATGAATTTCTCTTATTTATTTACTCATGTTATATATAACTATCTATCCACCCATCTCCCAGTTTGCTAGGAAAATATAAATCCATCACTTTAATAAAGTGATAAACTCTTCCTGAAAAAAAATAATAAGGATATACTTGTAATATGCATGTCTCGGTACAAACTAGGGTTCTCTGTAGTTTGCAATGCTTGGTGCATGCCATGGTTTCATTCACAAGAGCTGCCAAAGGGGATACAAAAGAGAAAGGGGAAACTTGAAATAGATTCCCATAGAAAAGAATTAGAGGTTTAAGGTTACTCAAGGGCTTCTTGCTAGATAAACCTTGCAAATCTAGTCATCTCTCAATTATTTAGGGACTGATTATGCAATCTACGAGCCATCCCTTTGGCTTCTCCTCTTTCTCCTCTGATTTCTTATCTTTGGCTATTTCCTTAAAAACGGACACTTTTGATCCCAAAGGAGCTGGATGAAAACAGAAAAGAAGCCAAATGAGGTACATATAAGCAGTACTGCCTAAAAATTTCAGTTGTGCTTATGTTTTTGGGTTTTCAAGATTCTTTGCTATTCCATTCGATATTACACACTCTGCATTATCTCATCCCACCCCCAACCCCCAAAATTATCTTCACACAGAATGTGCAAGTTTTCCTTTCTATCAAGGTATTTACTTCCTCTTTCAGTCTTTCTATCCAAAATAGCTTATACTAAAAATATTCATCATTTTGTTGGAAGCAGTAGTTATCAAGACCATTTTAAAACAGAATCAAAATGATCTTTTAAAAGGTAAGTTAACACTTTATACGCCAAAGAATCTTTAAACTAGAATGAGTTACAAAGTGTGGGATTTGTGTATTGTACTATGTGTATGCAAACAAAACATTAGTGTACAAAATATGTAAGTACAATTAATATTTGAAGGATTTTTACAGTTCTCAAATGATTATCATATAATTACCTCCCCTTGGCCCTCATGAAAATCTTATAATTTTATGAATGAGGAAACTGCAGGTGGGAGATTATAAATAATTTATATAATTTCACATGACCAGGAATTTGGTCAAGCCTCACACAGAGATCTTCTCAATATATCCACAGATATGTAACAGCATAGAACAGAATGGAACAGTATGTGTGTGTATATGTATGTATGTGTGTGTGTGTATATATATACACACCGTATATATGTGTATATGTTTCTGAAGCTGCATAGCTTTAACATTTTTACTGGCCAGGCTCTCAGACAGTGGAGTTCCTTCCTCGATCTACCTACGGTAGCATGACACATGAAATATTAAACTCCCTCTGCTCCGAATGATGTATATGGGATTCTATAAATATACATTTCCTCAAATACATTTAAAAATGCATGTTCCTTTCTGTGGTATTTATGGGTTTGTCACGTGCATTGTAAATTAAATGAAATTGTGTTGACTGTTGTTGGAACCTAATTACAAAGGACAACAATATTTCCATGAGAAATGTATACATGTTCCTAGTAGCCAATTCAAATTTGAAAGTTCATCCATTGGTTCATTAGTTGGAAACTATATTCAGAATTGGAGAGTGATGTGTGTTTAAAAACCACAGAGAAAATAATGAAAAACTTAAGTCAACTTTGTTAATTTGGCTTTAATTTTCCCAAACTGGAAATTTTCCCTATATCTCAGTTGATGAGTTTCTGTGCTAAAAGCCATCACTTCTTGTAACCAGATTTTTCTGCTTTCATCCTAAGCAGGACAATATATATAGCAAGTAAGAAGTATCTATGTGCTTAAAATAATAACATTTACATCTATTGTTTAACAGCAATCTTTGCCACTCTGACAATCTCCCTAATACTTCCAGGAGTCTTAATAGGATGACTTATGATCTTTTGGAAAAAATTTAAAAAGAGATGTGAACTTAGGAGAGTGAAATGTAAGCATTCTTTGCATGCACATGGCCATATGTCTTGCTCTGGACATTTGATATCTTCCAAATATAAGACAAAGCCAAAAACAACACTGTAATACATTTTATGCCTTAATTAAAGAAAGGCTTATTGAAAACATGCTGCAGCTTCATAGATGTGCCAGTGTAGGTATGAATGCAGCATTTAATTGCAAGAATCCAAATAGAGACGAGTTGACTTTGAAAACATTCTCAATGAGTTGTTCCAGTCTGTTCTCAGAATTCTGAGCCAGAGCTCCTTGATGTAACTTGTTATGTGCTTAAGAAATAAAGCTATATTAATGATTGTCTAAATCTAATCTAATTAGTAAAGTAAACTTCTTTCTTAAAATCATCAAACTCATTTTAAAGTCAATTATAAGTGGTTTGGGGTCAATTGCTGTAATCAGTGATCTGTGTCATGGCTCTCCTCTGATCACATGAAGGATGGACAATAAATATAATATGCTAATCTCCTTTCTCTCCTCAAGAGATTCTGACTACAAATGACTCTGCTACAGTGATGACTTGCAAAATGGCTTGAAATACAACAGTTACTTGATTCAAAACACTGAAATTATTTTTCCAAAATGATTTGGAAAACACTTGATTAAAATAAAAGAAAGTCTTTAAATATGTTTTTTTTTTTTTTTAAAGGTGACAGGTAAGGGGATCTTAACCCTTGGCTTGGTGTTGTCAACACCACGCTCACCCAGTGAGCAAACCGGCCATCCCTATATAGGATCCGAACCCGTGGCCTTGGTGTTATCAGCACTGCACTCTATCGAGTGAGCCACGGGCCGGCCCCTTTAAATATGTTTTTAAAAGCACTGTTCTGGGGCCGGCCCAGTGGTGCACTGCTACAGTGCGCCTCTTGGGAGCATGGTGGCACTCCCGCCGAGGGTTCGGATCCCACATACAGACCGGTTCCCGCTCACTGGCTGAGCGAGGTGCGGGAGCAACATCGAGGGTTGCGATCCCGTTGCCGGTCCCGGTCCGGTACGGGCGCGACACTGAGGGTTGCGATCCGTTGCCGGACACGAAAAAAAGACAAAAAAAAAAAAAAAAAAGCACTGTTCTAAGTAATTTTACATAGCTATCAAGTATACTAATGAAAATGACTAAAAGGTGGATTAGTATGTAAACAATAACAGGTTTTTAAAAGGTGACCCTTTTTCTCCAAAGGCTTGTATAGCCACATATTAGAAGACTTATGTTTCATATACAAAATATTATAATTAACAGGAAAGAATAAACTGCAGAAATAATTCTACTCAGACAAATCCTGACAACACAGTGTCCAGAGCTATGGGGCATAACATATGATGTATTACTTGCACATAGAACGCTCACAGTCTATGAGATTAAGAAACTTTCAGTGTATTATCATATATACTAGAAAACCAGGAAACCATGCCAGACAATCAATAGGGAGCTTAAAGGCAATTCATGCTATTGTAAGTACTGAGACTGCCCCAGTGTGTAAAGAAATAACAACAGCAATAGTCACAATGATAATAAACACTAATATCATTTATTGAATTGGCTCCCACATTCTAGGGACTATGCTTAGTTTACTTCATACAATCTTCACATTAACCCTTTGAGTAAAATGATATTATTTTCACTTTGCTGATAAGAAGAGTCTTTCTCAGAGCATTTAAAGAACATTTCCAAACTAGTATGTTCAGTAGTTTTGAAAGTCAGCCACAGAACTTCTATCTTTTACACTGATAAAATCATGATCTTTGCTCTACGTTAAACTGAACATGCAGGAAAAAAGAGAGAGAGAAGTTAATGAAAAGACATTTTTTTGGCTCCACCAGTAAACAAAACAGAAACCTGACTGATTGAAATATATCATCTGGTTCCATTTTCTTTCAGCTTTTAACAAAAATAAAGTAACTGTACACAACAACTATACTTCCAATACCCAATCGAAAACCTAGAAATGTCACTGACTACTCATTCCTCAAACATGTCCTAGACACCTCAGAATTGATCCTGCTCTTGAAGATGCCTGTGACAAAGATACCCCTGTGGAAATGCTGGTATCATTTATTATAGCAAAACTTTTAATAGGAGCTAAATATGAGAGCGGTGATGGTGAAAATAATTGTCATACAGGAACTAAATATGAGAGCAGTGATGGTGAAAATAATTGTCAAAGTCTAAACAAAATTTTGAAAAGCACAAAATATACATTTACACTTAGTAAGGGTTTCGATATAAGCTAAGAGGACACAGCTATTAAGTTAAATCAAACCAGCTTTGAATTGCTTGCACATATTTTATAGAAATGTGTGACCTTGGACAAGTTAAAAGCCTCTCTCAACCTCTGCATTAGTTAGGATGATGCTGGCAGTTAAACAACTAAACCTTAATATCTCAGGTTTTTAACAAAACACAAGTTAAGCATGTTCATTTAAAATACAAACTGTGCTCCTCATTGACAAGTATCTCTCCTCCCAGTAGAAATTCTAGGACTTGAGCTCCTTCCATATTCTGGTTCCAGTATCGTCCACAAGTGAAGACCATGGCTCAAGCCAGACAAAGGAAAGGAAAATGGATGAGAAGTTGTAGCAAGGTTATATCAGCCAGGCATAAAAATGAAGCACATTTTTTCACTCATATTACATTGGCAAGAACTCAGTCCTGCCACTTCATTTCTCACCTTTTAGGTAGAGTAGACAACACCTGTCATAAAGTTACCATAAGACAGTGGTTTGGAAGCAAAGATAGACAGACTGATGGAGCAGCACAGAACCATACATATGCATTCACCTAATTTATGGCAAAAATGGACCTGCAGTGCAGTGAATGGAGGTTGAATATTATCAAATGCTTTTTCTGCATGTGTTGAGATTATTACATGACTTCCCCTTGTTCTATTGATATGATTAAATATATTGATTCATTTTCAAGTGTTAAGCCAACTTTGCACCCCTGAAATAAACCCAACTTGCTCAGACTGTGTTATTTCTTTTATATTTTTCTAGATTCAATTTGCCAACATTTTACTTAGCAACTTTGCATGTAATATATCGAGGTGATTGGTCTGTAATTTTCGTTCTCCTTAATATTCTTCTGTCAGGTGTTGATACCAAAATGGTAGTGACATCAAACGTGTTGTTCAAATAAGTGTAAAAGAAATGAGGGAAATAGAAAGATCACCATTAGACTATGATAGTAAAATTTGCTTCAGCCAAATCCCACTGAAGAATGGTAAAGTTAATGAGCCAAACTCTAAGGATAAACAGCTTATTTGCATAGCCTAAAAATATCTTCCTCTACATACTTGTTAATACAGAGCTTCTGTATATCTGATGTTATTTTAAAAGAAATCAATAATAAAATCAGAAATTACATGGGACTGCAAAAAAATGGTATTGTGAGCCCTGGAAAAAGTCTAACAATTTCTGCCACAGCCTTAATTTCCTCATTTGCAATATTGAGAAGAAAACTTACTTTGCAGTGTTTCTGTGAAGATTAAATGAGAAAATACAGGTAACAAACTTAGAAGAAATGTTTTCACATTGTAAATATTCAGCAAAGAATAATCAGTTAGTAGTACTAGTCCTTATCCACATCATCCACAATAGAAATTAATTCATAAAAGGACATCCCAAGAGGACTATATTTGTTCTCCTTCCACCCCAGCCTGCTCCAGAATCTACTCATCCATTCATCCAAAATATACATTATAGAGTTACTATCCACCACAAACCACACTAATCACTGGTACTATCCACCACAAACCACACTAATCACTAATCAAAGGGGAAGGTCCGGTGCAGTTCCTCAAGAGCTCACTAGACTAAAGACAGAAAATAAGTGGGAAATTAGGATATAATAATTTAAGAAAGATGAGAAAATGAAAGCATATGATGCACTTAGCAGATTTCTTGGCATGCTATAACAATCAATAATAATAACAATAGTGACAAAAGTGGAGGTAGCCATGGTCACACTGCAAATCTACTAAACCAGCCTAAAAAATGAAGTCAGGGGAAAAAAATCTTAGAGGAGAGGTGTTTGTATATGTGCATGTGTGTATTGTGGTGAGGGGTAGGGACAGGTGCTGAAGGAAGAGAAAGGGAGGCCTTCCTCTAGCTAAGAGGACGTGGTAAGCACAAGTACGAAGGCACTGGGAAACAGAAGTAGCCTATAACTGAACCACTAGCCTTCTGTGGTTGTGCAAACACAGAGTTTTAGAATGCCTTGTATATTTTAAGAAGCTGGATTTATTTCTGTAAATAATGGAGAGTCATTTGAGAGTATTTAAGCAGAGAACTAGCATGAAAAATTTTTTACATGAGCAGTGAGAAGAACGGATTTGAAAAAAGTGAGGCTAGCAAACAAAGACCAAGTGCAATACACTCAATGTAGGGGAATGAAGTTCTGAGCTAAAACAAGATTAGAAGGAAAGGAAAGGAAGAAACATAGATGATGTTTAGGAAGTGAAATCAGCAGGTCTTAGTAATTGATTGCATGGGTAAGCTGATGGAGAGGATCTAACTCAAATGACTGGTTGGACAGTGTTGCTGTTGTGAGAGATAAAAAAGGACCAGTCTATGGGGAATGTGAAAATTTCACCTTTCAATATACAGAGTTTGACACAACACACGGACTTTCAGGTAGGAGCATTCAGCAGAGAGCTAAACATAGAAATCTGAGACAGAAAAGTGATCAAGTGTGGAATTATCATTTTGAGAGTCATGATTGTTGTAGTAGTGAAATCTTATTCCTTCCTGGCATTTGCTTTAAAAAATGGTTTTAACAGTATACAGGTACAAACAGTGGTTTTTAAAAAAGTGGGGAATCTATTATCAGTCATGTCAAAGTCCTCAAGTAATAGAAGAAATGAGGAGTGGAAACCAAGCCTCTTAAGAAATGTTTTCATACATAGTCGCTAAACTGTATTAAAATTGCTCCCATTGTCTTTCTTCTGAGAGCTCATAGAAGCAGTGACAGCCTGACACCCCGATAGCAACAAGCATATCTGGTGCCCATATCTTAATTTCCAAATACCACTCTCCTATAAAAATAACTAGGGCTCCCTGGAAAAATTGCAGTTTCAAAGACTGGATAAATGAAAATAC
>NW_007739504.1:20060-26484 GCF_000696425.1 Galeopterus variegatus | reverse complement strand
TTAATGACTGTCTAAATCTAATCTAATTAGAAAAGTAAACTTCTTTCTTAAAATCATCAAAATCATTTTAAAGTCAATTATAAGTGCTTTGGGGTCAACTGCTGTATTCAGTGATCTGTGTCATGGCTCTCCTCTGATCACATGAAGGATGGACAATAAATATAATATGCTAATCTCCTTTCTCTCCTCAAGAGATTCTGACTACAAATGACTCTGCTACAGTGATGACTTGCAAAATGGCTTGAAATACAACAGTTACTTGATTCAAAACACTGAAATTACTTTTCTGAAATGATTTGGAAAACTGTTGAATTAAAATAAAAGAAAGTCTTTAAATATGTTTTTAAAAGCACTGTTCTAAGTAATTTTACATAGCTATCAAGTATACTAATGAAAATGACTAAAAGGTGGATTAGTATGTAAACAATAACAGGTTTTTAAAAGGTGACCCTTTTTCTCCAAAGGCTTGTATAGCCACATATTAGAAGACTTATGTTTCATATACAAAATATTATAATTAACAGGAAAGAATAAACTGCAGAAATAATTCTACTCAGACAAATCCTGACAACACAGTGTCCAGAGCTATGGGGCATAACATATGATGTATTACTTGCACATAGAACGCTCACAGTCTATGAGATTAAGAAACTTTCAGTGTATTATCATATATACTAGAAAACCAGGAAACCATGCCAGACAATCAATAGGGAGCTTAAAGGCAATTCATGCTATTGTAAGTACTGAGACTGCCCCAGTGTGTAAAGAAATAACAACAGCAATAGTCACAATGATAATAAACACTAATATCATTTATTGAATTGGCTCCCACATTCTAGGGACTATGCTTAGTTTACTTCATACAATCTTCACATTAACCCTTTGAGTAAAATGATATTATTTTCACTTTGCTGATAAGAAGAGTCTTTCTCAGAGCATTTAAAGAACATTTCCAAACTAGTATGTTCAGTAGTTTTGAAAGTCAGCCACAGAACTTCTATCTTTTACACTGATAAAATCATGATCTTTGCTCTACGTTAAACTGAACATGCAGGAAAAAAGAGAGAGAGAAGTTAATGAAAAGACATTTTTTTGGCTCCACCAGTAAACAAAACAGAAACCTGACTGATTGAAATATATCATCTGGTTCCATTTTCTTTCAGCTTTTAACAAAAATAAAGTAACTGTACACAACTATACTTCCAATACCCAATCGAAAACCTAGAAATGTCACTGACTACTCATTCCTCAAACATGTCCTAGACACCTCAGAATTGATCCTGCTCTTGAAGATGCCTGTGACAAAGATACCCCTGTGGAAATGCTGGTATCATTTATTATAGCAAAACTTTTAATAGGAGCTAAATATGAGAGCGGTGATGGTGAAAATAATTGTCATACTCTAAACAAAATTTTGAAAAGCACAAAATATACATTTACACTTAGTAAGGGTTTCGATATAAGCTAAGAGGACACAGCTATTAAGTTAAATCAAACCAGCTTTGAATTGCTTGCACATATTTTATAGAAATGTGTGACCTTGGACAAGTTAAAAGCCTCTATCAACCTCTGCATTAGTTAGGATGATGCTGGCAGTTAAACAACTAAACCTTCATATCTCAGGTTTTTAACAAAACACAAGTTAAGCATATTCATTTAAAATACAAACTGTGCTCCTCATTGACAAGTATCTCTCCTCCCAGTAGGAATTCTAGGACTTGAGCTCCTTCCATATTCTGGTTCCAGTATCTTCCACAAGTGAAGACCATGGCTCAAGCCAGACAAAGGAAAGGAAAATGGATGAGAAGTTGTAGCAAGGTTATATCAGCCAGGCATAAAAATGAAGCACATTTTTTCACTCATATTACATTGGCAAGAACTCAGTCCTGCCACTTCATTTCTCACCTTTTAGGTAGAGTAGACAACACCTGTCATAAAGTTACCATAAGACAGTGGTTTGGAAGCAAAGATAGACAGACTGATGGAGCAGCACAGAACCATACATATGCATTCACCTAATTTATGGCAAAAATGGACCTGCAGTGCAGTGAATGGAGGTTGAATATTATCAAATGCTTTTTCTGCACGTGTTGAGATTATTACATGACTTCCCCTTGTTCTATTGATATGATTAAATATATTGATTCATTTTCAAGTATTAAGCCAACTTTGCACCCCTGAAATAAACCCAACTTGCTCAGACTGTGTTATTTCTTTTATATTTTTCTAGATTCAATTTGCCAACATTTTACTTAGCAACTTTGCATGTAATATATCGAGGTGATTGGTCTGTAATTTTCGTTCTCCTTAATATTCTTCTGTCAGGTGTTGATACCAAAATGGTAGTGACATCAAACGTGTTGAATGAGGGAAATAGAAAGATCACCATTAGACTATGATAGTAAAATTTGCTTCAGCCAAATCCCACTGAAGAATGGTAAAGTTAATGAGCCAAACTCTAAGGATAAACAGCTTATTTGCATAGCCTAAAAATATCTTCCTCTACATACTTGTTAATACAGAGCTTCTGTATATCTGATGTTATTTTAAAAGAAATCAATAATAAAATCAGAAATTACATGGGACTGCAAAAAAATGGTATTGTGAGCCCTGGAAAAAGTCTAACAATTTCTGCCACAGCCTTAATTTCCTCATTTGCAATATTGAGAAGAAAACTTACTTTGCAGTGTTTCTGTGAAGATTAAATGAGAAAATACAGGTAACAAACTTAGAAGAAATGTTTTCACATTGTAAATATTCAGCAAAGAATAATCAGTTAGTAGTACTAGTCCTTATCCACATCATCCACAATAGAAATTAATTCATAAAAGGACATCCCAAGAGGACTATATTTGTTCTCCTTCCACCCCAGCCTGCTCCAGAATCTACTCATCCATTCATCCAAAATATACATTATAGAGTTACTATCCACCACAAACCACACTAATCACTGGTACTATCCACCACAAACCACACTAATCACTAATCAAAGGGGAAGGTCCGGTGCAGTTCCTCAAGAGCTCACTAGACTAAAGACAGAAAATAAGTGGGAAATTAGGATATAATAATTTAAGAAAGATGAGAAAATGAAAGCATATGATGCACTTAGCAGATTTCTTGGCATGCTATAACAATCAATAATAATAACAATAGTGACAAAAGTGGAGGTAGCCATGGTCACACTGCAAATCTACTAAACCAGCCTAAAAAATGAAGTCAGGGGAAAAAAATCTTAGAGGAGAGGTGTTTGTATATGTGCATGTGTGTATTGTGGTGAGGGGTAGGGACAGGTGCTGAAGGAAGAGAAAGGGAGGCCTTCCTCTAGCTAAGAGGACGTGGTAAGCACAAGTACGAAGGCACTGGGAAACAGAAGTAGCCTATAACTGAACCACTAGCCTTCTGTGGTTGTGCAAACACAGAGTTTTAGAATGCCTTGTATATTTTAAGAAGCTGGATTTATTTCTGTAAATAATGGAGAGTCATTTGAGAGTATTTAAGCAGAGAACTAGCATGAAAAATTTTTTACATGAGCAGTGAGAAGAACGGATTTGAAAAAAGTGAGGCTAGCAAACAAAGACCAAGTGCAATACACTCAATGTAGGGGAATGAAGTTCTGAGCTAAAACAAGATTAGAAGGAAAGGAAAGGAAGAAACATAGATGATGTTTAGGAAGTGAAATCAGCAGGTCTTAGTAATTGATTGGACGGGTGAGCTGATGGAGAGGATCTAACTCAAATGACTGGTTGGACAGTGTTGCTGTTGTGAGAGATAAAAAAGGACCAGTCTATGGGGAATGTGAAAATTCCACCTTTCAATATACAGAGTTTGACACAACACACGGACTTTCAGGTAGGAGCATTCAGCAGAGAGCTAAACATAGAAATCTGAGACAGAAAAGTGATCAAGTGTGGAATTATCATTTTGAGAGTCATGATTGTTGTAGTAGTGAAATCTTATTCCTTCCTGGCATTTGCTTTAAAAAATGGTTTTAACAGTATACAGGTACAAACAGTGGTTTTTAAAAAAGTGGGGAATCTATTATCAGTCATGTCAAAGTCCTCAAGTAATAGAAGAAATGAGGAGTGGAAACCAAGCCTCTTAAGAAATGTTTTCATACATAGTCGCTAAACTGTATTAAAATTGCTCCCATTGTCTTTCTTCTGAGAGCTCATAGAAGCAGTGACAGCCTGACACCCCGATAGCAACAAGCATATCTGGTGCCCATATCTTAATTTCCAAATACCACTCTCCTATAAAAATAACTAGGGCTCCCTGGAAAAATTGCAGTTTCAAAGACTGGATAAATGAAAATACAACATGAGTTGGGGTATTGTGCAGTGCCAGAAAATAAGAAAGTGAGGAGGGGGGGAGTTAGGAACATGTCAAAAGGACACAGGAGCCAACATAAAAGAGGTGGCTAAAGATGGACCATTTTGAGCAACAAAATAAATGACGACAGTATTGAATTAAAATCCAATAAATATTCATGAGCCCCTACAGATGGAAACAAAGGAATACATGAATGTATGAATAAATATAGAAAGAAAGAAATGAGATGAAGAAAATTTTCCTTACAGAAGAATTTCAAATAAGTGTAAAAGAAATGAGGGAAATAGAAAGATCACCATTAGACTATGATAGTAAATTTGCTTCAGCCAAATCCCACCGAAGAATGGTAAAATTAATGAGCCAAACTCTAAGGATAAACAGCTTATTTGCATAGCCTAAAAATATCTTCCTCAACATACTTGTTAATAAATGTAGGGATTTTTAACTCATGTCAACAAATTCTTTGATACTCTTCCCTCCAAGTGGTAGAGATTAGTTCCCCTTGAGTATGGGCTGTACTCAGTGACTTGCCTCTACTGAAGGTGGAAAAGAAAAAAGATAGTTATCTTACGGTGGAGAAATCTGGCAAACACCACCTTAAACAAGTGATTGAGGTTAACATCACCAGTAATAAGTCATACTGATGCCACGTACCCCTGATAAAAAGCCATGAGAAGAACACTTCACCTCAGTGTCATTCTTCCTAACATATCCATAACTCAAGTCTAATCATGAGAAAACAACAGAAAAGAACAAATTCTACAAAATACTTCACCAGTACTCTTCAAAGTGTCAAGGTCACAAAAAACAAGAAAAGACTGAGAAATACATACGTCGCTAAAGAGGCAGGTGACTAACGGTGTGGTATCCTCGATTTAATCTTACAACAGGAAAAGTACATGATTGGAAAAACATGAAATCTAAAAGTCTTTCTTGTAGTTAATAGAGACATACCAATGTACAATGTACCAAAACTAATTCCTTAGTTTTAATAAATGTACCATATTCACATGAGGTGTTAAGATCTGGGGAAACTGGGTTTAAGTTATAAAGGCACACTGTATAATATTTTACAACTCTTCTATAGATCTAAAATTATTTCAAAATAAAAAGTTTTGGTATTTTTTTTTTTATTTCTCCCGCTTGGATCAGAAGACAAATATGGAGAGCATTAAAGAACTAAGCTATGTGAAAAAAATAAAATATATATAACTATATGTATATTAAAAATTAAAATAGATATAACTATATATATTTTAAAAATTAAAACATACATAAATATGATTATTACTTCAAGGTCATTTCTCTGTTATACCCTCACGGGTACCCTGGTAGTTTCTCTATCTGACAAGTTTACAGTACCCTATGTAACACAGCCAATGAAGGCAGTATAATGATCTATTTATTCATTCAACTTATTACTTATTGAGCATCTATTATGTGCAAGGCCTCACTCCAGGTAATCACTCCAGGTAACTGGGATACATCCATCCAGATGAAAGTTAGAATAGACAGTACACAGCACCTAACCCCAACCCCTGATTATTCAGATGAGGAAACTGAGGTCTCAGATTTAAATGCCTTAACCAAGGTCACAGAGTAAGTTATGACAGAAGCAGACTAGAAACCAGTCTCTTTTTCAGCAACATTTTTCTTAACCCAAACATTAATTCTGGGTTGAGGAGAGACACTGGGAGAGGTGTAAAAGATGTTTGTTTTCTTCATAACTAGGAAACACTTCTCTAATCTCAAAGAGTGATTTGAGCTCAGGACAATGATGTATCCCAATTACCTGGAGTGAGGCCTNAGATATAACTATATATATTTTAAAAATTAAAACATACATAAATATGATTATTACTTCAAGGCCATTTCTCTGTTACACTCTCACAGGTACCCTGGTAGTTTCTCTATCTGACAAGTTTACAGTACCCTACGTAACACAGCCAGTGAAGGCAGTATAATGATCTATTTATTCATTCAACTTATTACTTATTGAGCATCTATTATGTGCCAGGCCTCACTCCAGGTAACTGGGATACATCCATCCAGATGAAAGTTAGAATAGACAGTACACAGCACCTAACCCCAACCC
>NW_007739504.1:17981-18360 GCF_000696425.1 Galeopterus variegatus | reverse complement strand
TACTGTCTCCTCCTTCCAAGCACATAGTCCAAGGATATATATGTTTAATTTTAATACTTTTGACATTCATCTCCTACGCTAAACTGTAAGATCCATCTCCTATGCTAAACTATAAGGAGAATTGTGTCTGTCTCCCTGACCCTGAACAGGCACTCCGTAAATATTCACTGCTGCACGGATGAATCCCAGATAGAGAATAACAAGGCTGGGATGCAGTCCTGCTTGCCACTAATCAACAACATTATTTTGGACAAGTTCACTTTGCCTCTTCCATTTATTAGTTCTCCCCCAGATCACTTCCATATCTAAGATTTTAAGCTTTAACAAACAGGTTGTCTAGTACCCTTTTCTTGATTTAGACATGACATTCTCAAGAAAC
>NW_007739504.1:16753-17000 GCF_000696425.1 Galeopterus variegatus | reverse complement strand
AACTGGACAAAGTTATTTTAATTCAAAAGAGTGATGAGATCATTTAACCATTCATTCAACAAATAATGAATATAAATCTATTAAATCCCAGAAATTGTCGTAGATGAAGAGGACAAAACAATAGCAAAACAAAGTCTCTGCTCCCCTAGAGCTTCCGTTCAGGGTGTGGGGGAAGGAGGCAAAATAAATGCATAACATTCGAAGTTGTGGTAAGTGCTATAAAGAAAAAATAAAACAGCAGGATAGA
>NW_007739504.1:14107-14606 GCF_000696425.1 Galeopterus variegatus | reverse complement strand
TAATAGTGTGGAGCTATTTGAGACAGTGGCTATGCATTAATATTAGATAAGCATTTATCTGCAAGTACAATTAGTGTGAGTTTACCTTTTCCTACAGCATTTGCAAAGATAAAGGAGGTGACTCCAGTCCCCAGGCTTGCCTTATCACCTACATCTTCCTCTCACATCACAGCACTACCCTCTGCAAACTAGTGCCTGTGCATATTATAGGGCAGTACATAATTAATTCATGATGCTGTTGTTCTTGATTAGATAACAAATGGGAAAAACATGAAGAGCTCTAATTAAAATTTTAACTTCTAAAATCACAGAATGCAAAGCACTAATCTGGGAAGGGGAAATTAAAATAAAGAAGAAGCAAAACCTGTAGTTTTTTAAAAATCTGAAATGGATATGGAAAACATATAACAATGACGTGTTAATAAAGTATATCAATACGATGCAAACAAAATAAAGTTGTAAAACTGCATTGACCTAAGCTTTGACCTCAGGGTACTTT
>NW_007739504.1:13617-14075 GCF_000696425.1 Galeopterus variegatus | reverse complement strand
TTTTTTTTTCTCATAGAAATGTTTGATCTAATAGTGTGGAGCTATTTGAGACAGTGGCTATGCATTAATATTAGATAAGCATTTGTCTGAAAATACAATTAGTGTGAGTTTAACTTTTCCTACAGCATTTGCAAAGATAAAGGAGGTGACTCCAGTCCCCAGGCTTGCCTTATCACCTACATCTTCCTCTCACATCACAGCACTACCCTNGTGGTAGACTGGGGCTTCTTGTGTCTTTAGATGCAAGCAGGGATGTACAGCGTACTGGGATTAGTCCTGGTGGTGCGTTAGGTGAGCTGTGGCTAATGAGGTTGTGACTCAGCTCAGGTGGGGGAGGGGGAAAGAGGAGGTTTCTTCTTGCCAGGAACCTAAGGTGCTCTGAGATGAAGAGAATGCACATACATGCTCCCTCCTCTGTCCTCAAGTTCCTGGCCAGAACATTATCTTTGTTTTTTTTT
>NW_007739504.1:10849-11616 GCF_000696425.1 Galeopterus variegatus | reverse complement strand
AAAAAACAAAAAAGTCTAATGAAGATAGTGAATGGTCTGCAAAAGGGGAGAATGATACTAGCTGAGTTTGGAAATGTAAACGGGCCAGATCATGCAAGTCTTGGTCATGTTTAAGCATGTTGACTTTATTCTAAGCCACTGGAAGGTTTTAATCAGAGGAGTCTGAGAGTTACAACATCTAATTTGGAAAAAAAGAAAAGAAACATAAAACAACCTCACAAAGAAGGCATATACACACATATATATGCACACACAAGATATATATGACATGTATATATATGCAAATCATATGTATATGATATAATGTGTATATGGATAAATATCATATGGGTATATGTATATAATGTGTATATGCATAAATATCAAACTGGGTCCATTCATTTGCCTGGACTTCTACTCCAAATATATTTCCCAAAGTCAAACTGTGAAGAGCTGATGCTGACTTAAGAAGACTATCCCTTTAGGCAGGAAAGAATACAATTCTGTAATTCTGATAATTCTGATTACATGTTGTTCTTTCTCTCTAGATGACAGGTTTCTTTTTGGTAACTGACACTGAAATGTAGAACCTACAAAATCAGCCGTTTATTATTCCAAGTCTGAATAGCAGGGATGTCGCCTCTTCCTAAATCACACGTCATTTTTTCCTCCAGAATAATCTGGATGTGATTGCATGTGATCAGTTTGCATCCTGTGAGAAAGATGTACAGTATTCTCTCTCATCCTTTCAGTGATTTGCTTTAGACTGAGCCATCACTCCAAATGCT
>NW_007739504.1:8189-9147 GCF_000696425.1 Galeopterus variegatus | reverse complement strand
ATCAAAAGCCTGAACTTGAACAACACAGGCCCCGATGCCAAGTCACAATAATACTTGTTATTATTATTGTTTTATTATCTAAATTGTAAATGCTTTCATACGACTCTCAAGAAATCACCTACTCTGAATTAAAACAACCATAAAAGGAAAAGTAAAGATAGAATAAAAGCTAAAGAAAATTAGGAAATGCTTTTCTGAATTTTTGTGGGTACTTAGTGAATAGAAGTGTATTAATAAGTATACAATTCTGAATAAAATATTTATTAGTAGGACAATTTTTCACTACACCCCTCCCCACCCCCCAAATACATTATAAATACCTAGCAGGGCCTCGTGTACCTAATTAATCAGGAGAAGAAGAATGAGGATCAGGGAATACCAAGACTGGAAAAGTTATTAGAGATCTTTTCAGAGGTGGAGGAGCCAAGACTGGGGGAATAGCAGATCTTTTTAAACACTTAAATTATGAATTATAGAAATTATGAATATTTTCACTAACTTGAGCATAAAAATGTCTAAATTAAGGAAAATAGAAGCAGGAAAGGAAAATACAATAGACATTAAATAAACAATCATAATGTAAAACATTGTCACTGGAACGTGTTATACAATTTTTCAAAGTCACTTAACGCTTGAGATGTTATTTGTATGATCTGATCATTTTTATTCTCATTATGCTATAAAATGTATTATTTTAAAGAAAGCACTTTATATATTATAGTATATATACAATAGTGAGAGCTTAAAAATTAAGTATGTGATGAATGTTGAAGTATTTGGAGGAAGAAAACTGGGTTCTACTGTTCACTTTGAAATGCATCACAGAAAAAATTTGATATATGAATAGAGGAATAAATACGTGACACAGAAAATTTAGTTAAATGTTAATTACAGAAGCTAGGTATTGAATATATGTACTCACTGTGAAACTCTTTCAACTTTTCTGTACGTTTGGAAA
>NW_007739504.1:5791-7020 GCF_000696425.1 Galeopterus variegatus | reverse complement strand
GGTCTGTATGTGGGATCCGAACCCTCGGCGGGAGCGCCGCAGCACTCCCAAGTGGCGCACTGCTACAGTGCGCCACCGGGCCGGCCCTTGGGCGTATATTTCAATCTAGATTCATAAAAGTACTTTCTTGATTTTGATTCATTTTGACAATATGACATTTAAATATACTCAAATATATAAACCCTCTCTGAAAACATTTTACCATAAAGGATTCTGTATTGGCAGATCTATTTGATTGAGATTGGAACCACATGCCTGAGAATCAGGAGAATGAGACTTAAGAATTACCTGGATCCATACCTTTTTTGAAAAGGATGATTGGTAGCAAAAAGCAAAAACACAGTAAAAAATATTGCTTTGAAAATTTCAGTTAAAAAAATTAAATAAAAGGATTTTTATCCAGGACTATCATACTACCTTATATTACTGCCTCCCTCTCAGTAAGAGTGCTGTCTAGGTAAGAGGTAACATAAAACAAACTGTTACTCTAACTTAATGCAATTGTTTGATATTCAAATTAATAAAGGAGACCCTAGGCAACTTGAACATATTTTGTATTCTTGGGACAAACAGTTCTGACTTCTCACGTGTCTCTTCCAGAGTGTCCAAGATGACATACTAAACCCAAGTGTCCCTTCACATTGTGACCAAAAGTTATTTTTGGAATCCTTTGTTCACAAAAGGGTCATGGCCTATGTTCAGCACACAATTTGTCCATATTGAGTGAACTCTTTGGATAAAACTAACCCAAACCATTAGGAATCCCAGGTGTAGAAGCTAGAATGTAACAAACTACAGTTGTTAAAATTTTAAATGACNAACATAATAGTAAAAGGGGAGCTAAGTTAGAAGTGATCAGACTCCAGATCTGTTTTGAAAATAGAGCCAATGGATGGATATAGCAACTGTGGGAAAGAGTAGTTAATTTAGCAATGGAGCACAGAGAGAGAAATGGACTGTAATTGACAATGAGGATCAAAGAATACACTGGTCTCTCTTGCTTAGCTCACTTGCAGGCTGGAGGAGAGGAGGAAAAGAAAAAAGTCACCACCTGCAAGGGCTGCAGGAGATGCAGGGTCCTCAAGTGGAAACTAGGTTTCAATTTGAGAGAAAAAAGTAAATGGATATTTTTAAAGGAACTGGAGGACAGAGGGATATAGTTGATAAAGACTTCAAGCTCCACAGGACCCAGTGGAAAGTGTAGATGATGGGGGTGAGAGAGGGGCATG
>NW_007739504.1:1638-3755 GCF_000696425.1 Galeopterus variegatus | reverse complement strand
ATTGTAAAAGACTACTAATGTCAATTGCAAACAAACATCTAATAATGAATCTTTGTTGAAACTAATTAAATGACTATTTAGACCAACCGTTCTGAATGTTGATGTGGAAATCACTGAAATACCACAATCAGCAGTGCTGCTCCTAAGAAATATCCTTCAACAATCACTCCTGAGTGCTTATTCAGTGGCAGGTGCTAACTGAGCACTGGGAATTCTATGCTAATCAGCTATCATCCAGCCAACATCCTAGTGGAGACACAAAAAGCATCAATNAAACATCTAATAATGAATCTTTGTTGAAAATAATTATATGACTATTTAGACCAACGGTTCTTAATATTGATGTGGAAATCACTGAAATACCACAATCAGCAGTGCTGGCCCTAAGAAATATCCTTCAACAATCACTCCTGAGTGCTTACCCTGTGGCAGGTGCTAACTGAGCACTGGGAATTCTGTGCTAATCAGCTATCATCCAGCTAACATCCTAGTGGAGACACAAAGAGCATCAAACCAGTAAATACATAAACAAAACCATTCTAAGTACCAAGAAGCGAAAACTCATGCTGATGTGAATGTGATCGGAGAGGAGTAGCAACTTTAGATAAAGGTGTTCAGGAAATAACTATCTGCAATGGTAACATATGAACTAAGATTGGAGATGCAGAGAAAACAACCAGTGCAAAAATTCTTAAGGAACAACCAAGCTTCAAAAAAACAAATAAGTCTAATGAAGGTAGTGAATGGTCTGCAAAAGGGGAGAATGATACAAGCTGAGTTTGGAGATGTAAATGGGCCAGATCATGCAGGTCTTGGTCATGTTAAAGCATATTGACTTTATTCTAAGCTACTGGAAGGTTTTAATCAGAGGAGTCTGAGAGTTACAACATTAAGGTGAGCCCTAACCTTGCACCAGCTTACTGCCTAGAGAGAGTTTCCAGGACACAGTGCAGTGAAAGGGAACCCTAACACAGCTCAGCAGTATTGCTGGGTTGAGAGACAGAGTTTAGAGATGGGGATGTCATGGCTAGAATTTGTGAGGGAAAATAACCGCACAGAGAGACAGCTCGAAGATCAGCAGAGGGATCCCCTCTGGTCTTTGGCTGAGTACTAATCTGCACATGCATGTGAATCACTCCTGAAGCCAAGGAAAGAATTATGAGAAAGAAATAGACAGACAAAAATATATGAAGAAATAAAAGCCAGAATTTTTACAATTTAATGAAAACTATAAACCCACAGATCCAAGGTACTCAACAATCTACAAAAAGAAGAAAAAAAAAGCACATAAAAATCAAACTGTTGAAAAGCAATGACAAAGAAAAAATCTTAAAAACAGACAAAAAAGGATCACATTCCATACAGCAGACCTTTTTTCTTTATGACACCAGGCAAGAATGACATCAGACTTCTCATCAGAATGAATGAACGGAGAAAATAAATCGAGTGATATGTTTAAAGCACCACAAAAGAAAAAAAAAATTCTGTCTAAATCTTATATGCAGCAAAAATACTTCTCAAAAATTAAGATAAACCAATGACTTTGTCCGACAGAACAAAAGATGAGATAATTTATCAACAGACCAATATTGCAAGAAACATTAAAGGAAATTCTTCCGTAGAAGGAAAATGATACCAGATGGAAATTTGGATTTACACGAAGGAATAAAAAGCAGTTGCAATAGAAAATGGAAAAGACATGTCTTTTTAACTTAAAAAAAAAAAGTGTTAAAGGACAATTGTCTGATTAAAGAAAAAATAATTACAAAAAATTATGTCATTTAAAATAAATATAGACTTGAATTGTATAATAACAATAGCACAAAGGCCAACAGGGAGATACTGGAATTATACTCTTTTAAATTTTTTATACTATATATGTGAAGTGGCACAGTATTCTTTGGAGATAGACTTTGATAAGTGAAAGATGCATATTGTAAACCTTAGAACAAGCACTGGACAAAAATTGAGGCATAGTTACTATGCAATAGTGAAGATAAAATAGAATCTTAAAAATGTAAAATTAATACAAAAGGAAGCAGGAAAATAGGGGGAAAAACAAAGTATCAATGGGACAAATAAAAAACAAATGCCAAGATGAGTGGATTAAACCCAAC
>NW_007739504.1:521-1108 GCF_000696425.1 Galeopterus variegatus | reverse complement strand
TTTTATAATCACAAGAAGGGGGAGAGGTCAAAGGAGAGAGAAAGAAAGACAGTTCTGCTTAAATTACTTCATCAGGTTTTATACTGGTAGTATATGACATATAAATTTGGGATTGTTACTAGGTTACATCCTACATGCAGGGATCTAAGGTAAGGGTAATAAGTATTCTAGGTTATTTTATGGCTTTCAGGTGCCATTATGGCTGTTTCTAAGTAAAATGTTATTATAGCATTTTCCAGGACAGGTGGATGTGACTACTGACTTGTCCCAAATCTCCCGAGGCACTATAATTTAACGGATCTGGTTAGAGCAGATTCTTCTGGTTACCACTGTGAATAAAATGTCTAACTTTAGGGAAAATAGACATGAAGAGAAATAAACATTTACTTTGAGTGGCAGGGTATTATCCATGATCTTGTGTACTAGAGAAAAGTCATAACATAATCCCAAATGGTGGATTTCTAAAAAGAATAATCACCTCACGGTTTCATAAATGATTCACAACCAAAGTGTTATAAATACTCTGTTTATTTGTAAAATTTGAGATGCCTTTATTTAAATATATCAAATTTTATATATGAACTTTA
>NW_007739504.1:0-494 GCF_000696425.1 Galeopterus variegatus | reverse complement strand
AAACAAAGTATCAATGGGACAAATAAAAAACAAATGCCAAGATGAGTGGATTAAACCCAACTATATCAATAAAACTATTAAATGAAAATGGTTTGAGTACTCCAACTAAAAGGCCAAAATTGTTTCGGTTTGATTAATCAAAGCAAAACTCAATGATACGCTGTCTACAAGAAACTTACTTTAAACACATAGGTTGAAAATAAAATATGAAGAAAAGACATAACATACAATCATTAATTAAAGGTAGAGTGACTATATTAACATTCAACAAAGTGCACATCAGAGGTAAGGAGGATTTTATAGTGATAAAGTAAACAATTCATCAAGAGAACATAACAATCCTAGTGTAAAACTAACAGCATAGCTTCAAAGTATATATAGCAAAAACCAATAAAAATGAAAGGAGAAATGGACAAATCCAAAATTATAGTCGAGTATTTTTTTTTTTTTTTTGTCTTTTTCCGTGTCCGGCAACGGATCGCAACCCTCAGTGT
>NW_007739503.1:35720-35991 GCF_000696425.1 Galeopterus variegatus | reverse complement strand
TTTGGTTACTAATGAGTCTTGAGGAAAAATAAATATTTCCAGGGAAATGTGAGATTTTTTTTATTCAAATGGAATATTGTATCAATTGAAAATAATCATCTTAGGACCCAAATATTTCTGTTAGCAGATACGAATTTTCTGTTCTTTTTAAGTCACAATATCTTTTTATCTGTTCCTGTGTTTAAAGTCTCAGCAGGTTTTTAGCCTAACGAGCAAATTGTGTGGCTGAAAATTATCAAAAATAAATAATGAAGAGGCCAGATTTTGTCTT
>NW_007739503.1:33289-33540 GCF_000696425.1 Galeopterus variegatus | reverse complement strand
TATCAATACTCAATCCCTGCACCTCTTAACACACTGCGGATGGAAACAGTAGGCAAGGAAAACAAAAATAACTTATTTTAACAGTTTTTAATTATAGACATTTGGAAACCAGCTCAGAACACCTTCTTCTAGAGACTTCTGCTGAGGAGAGCATAATTTTGTCACCAAGCTCAAAGCTGATCATTAGAGATGAGACATATAGCACAGAATCAATTGTCACATTCATTTACTCATTCATTCATTCATTCATT
>NW_007739503.1:32768-33279 GCF_000696425.1 Galeopterus variegatus | reverse complement strand
TCATTCATTCATTCATTCATTCATTCAGTTATGACTTATTGAGAGTTTGCTATGGACCGAGTCCTGTCCTGTACACTGGGGATTTAGCCAGGAACAACACAAACATGATCCCTGCCTTTGTGGCCTTGCGGGAAGGGGAGACAGATAAAAGCAAAAAACAAGTGTACAAACAAGTGTATAATTATAAACATGATACACCTCAAGAAGCATCACTCACACCAGGACACATGATCCCGTCTCAGCATTATTACACAGAAAGCAGTCCAAGAACTAATGGGTAATTCCAGTGTTAACGGTGGAAAGGAAATACCTATCCTTTAGCTACACTTCCAGAAATTCCCTCTCCCCTGTTACTTGCCTCACTCCTCAGAGCCACGAAACATCTCCTTCCCTGTCCTGAGGCCACATGGGTCTCTTTATTTCTACTTGCTCCCCATTTTCCACCTCCCTGGTTTTTCCTCACTTCCATTTTCCCCCACAATATCCCCAAATCCTCCTTGGATGTAGGAGC
>NW_007739503.1:26463-31304 GCF_000696425.1 Galeopterus variegatus | reverse complement strand
CTCTAAAATGGGGGAATTTCCTGTGGGGACCAGCACTTGAGCCCTGTGGTTGAGCTAAATCGCTGCCTTTGCTGCTGGTTCTCTGGGACAGGCTCTTTGTGCAGCTCAGGTTTTAACTGTTGACCTTGTATGTACTTCCAGGTCTTGTGAGGTCTGGTACATGTGGGCTGTGTGAAAACTCTAGTCTTGGCCTGAGTCTTTTCAGCAAACTGCACCGCCTGCAGTTCTATATTCCTGACCCATCTACACTGAGTGGTTCTGTGCTGATTGGAGGGCAGATCAGCTGTCCATGCTGTGCCCCAGTGTTATCCCAGTGGCCCGTCTCCCCCACCCCTCACTCCAAACACTTGCCATGGGATGGGCCATGTGCCGGTCCCTTGCAATTATTCACTGGCCTCTGAGTGGCTTCTTTTTTTCAGTTGTCTGTGGCCCCTCACTCCTATGTGGTTCCATGGGAACCCTGTCAGTGGTCTTGCTGGCCTGGGGGCCACCAAAGCCCTCCTCTCCCTGCAGTCTCTAAGCAACTCCACACAAAGGGCACAGCTGTAGCTTTTGCCAGCTCTTGCTCCGTGTGCTCACCAGGGCCAGCCTTGAAGCAGCCAGGATACGAAATGGTGGGAGTGATCCTTTCTTTCTCTCATCCTGGCTTCTCCTACCTTCATGAGCTCCACAGGTCCTCCTCCTCCTCTGCCTCTGAGCTCTAGCAGCCGCAACTTGGCTGTTGTTGGTTTTTAATAGTTGTAAATTGGTTGATTGTGGGAGAGAGTGATGCTGGGGACCCTCTATTCCACCATCGTGACCAGAAGTCTAGTAATACTATTTTCTTTTAAAGCCAGTATCTATGATCTTTTACTCTGAACTTTTTTTATCCACCATCATAACATATTCACCAAAGGTTTTTACTTTGGATTGAGTATGATACATATTCATTCTTTTTTTAAATTCACTTTTCCTTAGGACAAAAATGACATAGAAAAAGTGACACATCCTAAGCACAAATNTGGAACTAATTTGTTTACCTCTAAAATGGGGGAACTTCCTGTGGGGACCAGCACTTGAGCCTTGTGGTTGAGCCTTTGCTGCTGATTCTCTGGGAAAGGCTCTTTCTGCAGCTCAGGTTTTAATTGTTGACCTTGTATGTACTTCCAGGTCTCGTGAGGTCTGGTACACGTGGGCTGTGCAGAAACTCTAGTCTTGGCCTGAGTCTTTTCAGCAAACTGCACTGCCTGCAGTTCTATATTAATGACCCATCTACACTGAGTAGTTCTGTGCTGATTGGAGGGCAGATCAGCTGTCCATGCTGTGCCCCAGTGTTATCCCAGTGGGCCCGTCTCCCCCACCCCTCACTCCAAACACTTCCCATGGGATGGGCCATGTGCTGGTCCCTTGCAATGATTCACTGGCCTCTGAGTGGCTTCTTTTTTTCAGTTGACTGTGGCCCCTCACTCCTATGTGGTTCCATGGGAACCCTGTCAGTGGTGTTGCTGGCCTGGGGGCCACCAAAGCCCTCCTCTCCCTGCAGTCTCTAAGCAACTCCACACAAAGGGCACAGCTGTGGCTTTTGCCAGCTCTTGCTCTGTGTGCTCACCAGGGCCAGCCTTGAAGCGGCCAGGATATGAAATGGTAGGAGTGGTCCTTTCTTTCTCTCATCGTGGCTTCTCATACCTTCACGAGCTCCACAGGTCCTCCTGCTCCTCTGCCTCTGAGCTCTAGTGGCCGCAGCTTGGCTGTTGTTGCTTTTTAATAGTTGTAAATTGGTTGATTGTGGGAGAGAGTGACGCTGGGGACCCTCTATTCCACCATCATGACCAGAAGTCTAGTAATGCTTTTTTCTTTTAAAGCCTGTATCTATGATCTTTTACTCTGAATGTCTTTTAGCCACTATCATAACATATTCACCAAAGGTTTTTACTTTGGATTGAGTATGATCCATATTCATTCTTTTTTTAAAAAAATTCACTTTTCCTTAGGACAAAAATGACATAGAAAAAGTGACACATCCTAAGCACAAATGCATCCTAGTCTGAATTGCTATAGACTATGTTCTGAAACACTCCGTGTAAGGCTATTCAGAGAATATAGTATAATTATAGCAAAAAAATGTAGCTCTCCTTGATTATATTTTGAGATACAAAATGAACTTGTATCACAGGTTAGTTTTAAACATTCAGATACTCACGTTTTTATCTTCCTTCGTGCCTGCAACAAAGCTTCTTTTTTCTCTGTGTTCACAGTGAGTGACTGTGTTCAGCAGGAAAGAAACCAGTCTCTCATGCCATTCTTTTCCTAAACACCTGGTTGTTCAGTTTTAACAAAGTGGCTGGTTTCCACCCTAACTCAGCTATTTTTCCACTTGGCTGAGTCCCCCTGGACCTTAAAGTAAAAATTTATGTAACATTAGCTTTCCTACTAACACTACATGGGTTCCACCTACATCATGCTACCAATTTATGGGTGATACTGTGAGTAATGCAAATACGGATTCCTTTCTCTGCTCTTTCTTTTGAATTTCTGATAGATATACCAAGAGGCAATGTTATTCAGATCTTTTTGGTTCTGCGTTCCACCTCAACCCGTATTTCACTGATTTATAAGCATGGGTAGAATCTTGCATCTACTACTGGCTTCTTTCCTAGCTTATTGTGTATTAGATGTAACCATAAAGTGAAAAGCTTTTCCAAGTTCCCTTATTTATAGGATTAGTATTATGGTTGCCATTTACCTTTCAGAGCTAAGTCCTGTCAAATGTAACTAACTAGAAGGAGGTCATGCCACAGTTGCAGTTACCCTTCCAAATGCTGTAGAAACACAGCGGAAGAAGGGTCTGCATGTTGAACCACCAGGTTTCATATTTTATATGCAGCAATAAGGAGTTTACCTGGTCCTTGCTGAACTCATTCCTAGTTTGAGAGCAGATGGGCCATAAACACCATGTAAATAATACTGGTTTTAACCATTCTTAATTAAATGGATAACTTAGAAGTTGACCACAAAGCCCCCCTCCCTATCTCGCTGTGGAGGGACCAACATTAAATGTTTTGAGGTTTAAAAGAAAAATGTTGTTCTTAGACCCAGGTAAATGGATCCTTGTCCTGAGCCCCATGCTGTGGAGGGCTCCGCTGTGGCTCCCCCCACCCCTGCCTCTCCCCATGTTGCATGTAGTCTGCTGTGTGAAGGGGGTGGGCCACTCTAGACCACTTTCTGAATTCCAGGACCCCAGCATCCCTTGCCCAAATAGTCTTCAACTCTTTAGAGTTTCTAGGCCTAATGGTGAGCAAGGGGCAGCAATCAGCCAGGGACTGTGGACGGAGCCTGGATATGCGAATTGGGGCATTCACACGTTCACACGAAGCCCCTTGCAGCATGAGATGGAGCCAGCGGTGCGAGGAGAATGGGACTGGTTCCCTTCACACCTCCTGCTCTGGTAGGAAACTGCAGGTTAGGAAAAAGAACATCTCCTATTTAACAGTTAATTCACCCGATTTATAACTTTTAAATGTTTAGATAGACGATATGTGGCCCTCTATTTATATTCTTGCCCCAAATCTTACAAATGTGAAGGGTGGACCTTTAGAAGAACAAAAGGAGTTAAGAGACATCAGTAGCCAACAATAAATTGGGAAACATATTCTTTTCTAGACATCAATCACTAGAACTGTAATACAAAAGGTGTGATAGGGGAGGGGCACTGGAGCGCCACCACTTAGATCAAACAGCAGCTTCAATCTCTTAAGTTGTGCTCTTTGTTCATAAAGCATGAGGAGCCAGATAGGACATTCTTCCCTCCGCCACAAGAATTCCATCTGTAGAACAGTGGCTCCAGGCTGCCAGCTGCTCTTCCCTCCCCTGTTGTGAGAATGCAGCTGAGGTTGAAAACTTGTCACCAGCTTGGAGCCAATATCCAGCTGTCCCTCTTGTCAGTCTCTTTCTGTAAAGTCTTACTGGAATTTAAAAACTAAAGCCATAGGGCCGGCCCGGTGGTGCACTGGAGAGGGCGCCGCTTGGGAGTACAGCGGCGCTCCCGCCGAGGGTTTGGATCCCATGTGGAGACCGATTCCCGCTCACTGGCTGAGCGCAGTGCGGGCGCAACACCGAGGGTTGCGATCCCGTTGCCGGTCCCCGGTACGGGTGCGACACCGAGGGTTGTGATCCCGTTGCTGGTCCCCGGTATGGGTGCGACACTGAGGGTTGCGATCCTGTTACCGGTCTCCAGTACGGGCGCGACACCGAGGGTTGTGATCCCATTACCGGTCAGTAAAAAAGACAAAAAAGGAAAAAAAAAAAAACTAAAGCCATAAAAATGGGATTTGCCTTGACTCTTTTTAGAACAGCTATACAACATGCATGCATCATATGTCCCAGGATGACGCTGTCTCTTTAAAATTGTGATATTTAAATAAAATAACAGCTGTGCAGTACTATGAACAGTCATCACACACATTCTTAGGATAGGAATTGTTTGCTTATTCAAATCATTGACTGTGGATTTTATTTTTTAAGTAAACCAAAAAAAGAGAGAGAGAGAAAGAATGATAAAAGAAGAGATGTTTTCAGGTATAATATATACAAAATCATACCAATAAATTAAGTATTTCTCATAAATAAAAAGTTAATATGTATAATTATATATGTCATGAGTATAGGCTATCTTTTTCTATATTAGGAAAACAAATGCTACTATATAATGTACATATTAATATACCACTATTGTAATACCTAATATATTTTGTAAAGATATAAATTGTTGGTGAATTTTGCTTTGATTTTGAAATTATACATAAAAGCATGTCTGTCTTTCTACCAGATCATTAAGAGGAAGAAATGATTATGACATATTTTTT
>NW_007739503.1:24745-25726 GCF_000696425.1 Galeopterus variegatus | reverse complement strand
TGGGGAGTGGAGGATCAGCCTGGCTCCAGCTCTGCATCCACATGCAGTGCCACCGTGCAGCAGACCAGAGCAGCGATCTGAGGTTCCAAAAGGGGTCACGGTTGGGGTACAGCGAGCAAGAGTCATCATACACTTTGGGATACTTTCCTTGTCCTACAGCTGTCCTTGCTGCAAACAAAGGCTGTTTGTTTTTTGGCAGTTGGCCATACAGGGATCGAACCCTGGACCTTGGTGTTATCAACACCACACTCTAACCAACTGACCTAACTGGCCAGCCCTGTTTGTTTTTAATAGATTTGCAAGACAGTTATCTGTTCAAACCTTTCAACCAAGAATTCAAAAGGAGAAGAGAAAGAAAACTGATTCCATGCTTCCCAGGGCCACATGACTCTATTTAGGAATAGAAGGGGTACATCAAGTTAGGTTTTGTGGATCCTAACTTTATTAATTACGATCATATGTAAATGGATTCTCTAAAGGATATCCTTTTCACATCTATTAACCATGCTCAATCCACATTTAATAAGGATTGTGTACCATGCCACTGAAATAATTAAAATACAGGAGAAAAATAAAAGCCAATAGGTAGACTAAAGCAAAATATGTCACACATGCTAACACAGAATTACCATTACACAGAGTCATGGGGAGCAGATGCTTTACAGAGCAGTCAACCACGCTTCCCTTTACAATGAAATCTTTAAAGATGGTGTCCAATTGACAGATTTTGATCAAGCTAAAGAAAATGAGTGAATCATGATCTTTACCCAATTTGTATATACATTGAACCTTGGAGATCTTTCTAATTTTAACTTTTAAGAAATAAAACATACATTTCTATATTTGAGAGACTGAACGTGGATACGCCTTAGGGAAAACATGCTGCAGACTTACAGAGCCTCCCAAGCATCTATCTTTTGTTCTGTTGACACTGAGATCAGAAAATAACAAAGGAAAGCCATTACCTTCATTGACTTGATG
>NW_007739503.1:22682-23999 GCF_000696425.1 Galeopterus variegatus | reverse complement strand
CTTTCTTGACGGCTCAGTGGGTCATTAGCAAAAGGCCCACTGAGTGCTTTTAAAAGGGGGAACAGGCTTCAATTTTGTTAACTCGCTCATCTGTTCTCCCTCCTGCAGACCACTGTTTCCTTTGGAGAGCAAGCAGCACCTGCAAGCCAGCAGCTGAAGGCTAGTCTCTTTCAGTCACCCCCTCACTTCACTCCCTCATCACCTCCTGCTTCACCGTCTCCTTTACCTTTCATGCCACCGAGTTCCAACATAAGCCAGGGAGCCAGGAAGGACTTTGTAGTAAAGCTTAGGTTTAACAAAAAAGCCCTTCCTAAATCAAAACCTGTAGCTCCCCCTGGCAGGGAACTGCATCTACTTTTAAAATAAACTCTGTACCCAGGCACAATGTGAGCACTCAGCACCACAGGTACGTGTTGAATAGTCATAACTTACACATTTGCTCACCGTAACCTGTGCGTATGTTCAAATAATATGGGCTGCTAAAATTTCACTACATGGCTACTTTTCTGCCACCTCTACTGCACAGAAAGCTCATTCAAATTTAAGTCTAAGCAGCACTGGAGCATGTTTTATTTATAAGATTATTTTTCAGTTTGGGTAGAGAGTCAATGTATACACTTTCAGTAATTGCAATAAATAAATAGACTGTATCCTTTCTATCACAGTCTTCATTGTAAGTCTATTATTATGTACAGGCAGACTATTCTATTAATGTTGACTGTGCCACATGTGGGTATATGTGTGAATTGATATAGATTTAGATATGGATGTACACTCACAACTGCCATTCATTAAATGCTTACTGTATGCCAGGCAGCAAAGTGCTGGTCACTTTACTCATTTAACAACTATCTGCTAAACACCTCTGATGTGTCAGGTGCTGGATTTGCTGCTAGGCATGTAGGAGTAAAAAGACAAATATGGTCCTGGTCCTCATGAAGCTTACAGTCTAGTAAAGAAGGCAAACATTTAAAAAAAAATTATAGCAAGGCATCTAACCAGTCCAAGGGTTTGCCTCTCTGATAAAGCAGCATTCACTTTGGGACCTGAAAGACAGTTCAACAGGTGAAAAGTGGGGGCAGAATGCTCCTGTCGGGAAATGGCTCACAGGAATGTGTGGTGAGTTTGAGAAATAGAACTCAAGAGGAGGGGGAGAGTGGTCTGTGGGGGCACTGGAGGAATGGACAGTGGCTAGGTAAGGAAAGGCTTTTTAAGCGCATGAAGGAATTTGGACTTAACCCTGAAGATAATGGGAGGCTAGGGGATGTAAGCAGGCTAGTATCACCATCAGATTTGCATTTTGTACGATTCCTCTTG
>NW_007739503.1:19394-22672 GCF_000696425.1 Galeopterus variegatus | reverse complement strand
AGGGTACAAATGCAATTTCTGGTAATGGGCATGCTGCCAGTATGAATCTGGCCCTCACATCATGGGCACGAGGGGTGTCAATTAGCTTTGTATCTCATGAATAATCATAATTAAAAAAAGGAAAGAAAGAAAAGAAAGTTGATTTGGTGGTGTTAGCAGGACTTGGGGATAGATTGACTGGTTGTGGGGCAGACATGTAGGAAAGAAAGGAACCAAGGTCTCAACAATTGTCTGATGGTTTGTTTGTGGGAAAGAGCCAAACCAGGCTATTCCACTCAGAGCACAGCCAACATTTTCTTTACTGTTCTGTCACAATTATCTTTGTTCTGTGTTTGGATGATATACCCGCCAAGGATGCCTGCAATGAGGAATACTTTTCTATTAATGAGAATGCACTATCTTCATTTCATATATGGAAAAAAACATAGTTTATTAAAAGGATTATTTGTAGTTCTTTTCTTGGCCTCATCTGAATCTTCTGAGAACCATGAAGAGAAATTGAAACCCAATTTCCAAATGAGTATGTTTTTCTAATACTCTATTTTACCTACTTTATCATTAAAGTTGTCTTGTTTTGCTTCTCAAGCACTCTTGGTTATGTTAACTTGGTGTTATTACCAAGAATCGTAGAAAATATGATTTTGAGAGTCCAACGCACAGACTCTCAAATTTATTTAGTTGCTTAAGCGATAATTCTTATAGCATATTTATAGCATATAAGTGATCATGCTTACAGCACCATAAAAGCTGAAACTGACTGGAAGCCAACAGATTGTACTTCAAAAACCAGTAAAATCTATTCCAATAACTTTCTGTCAACTTCTAAAGTTTGAAAATTAGCCCTACAAGAACAGTAAAGGGTCAGTGAGAAGGGGAAGATTGGATGCGACCCCACGTCATTGAGAAGGGGAAGATAGGATGCGACCCCAGAATGCACACTCATTAACAGGATAAAGTTGCCACTTCACTGAATATGGGTGGAAGTTCCTACAGATCAGAGGCTGGGGTAGAGAAAATAAAGTGGAAGAGTGGCAGCTGGCACATCAACAACTGCGTCCTCTCTAAAAATAGACAGAAAGTTGCTGTTAAGACAGCTTGATGATAGCTTAGCGATATCATAAGAATCTACTTACATGTGTGGGCTCTCCAGAATTAAGTTTGGCCTTATATAAGGAAAAAAAAGATGCATGTGGAGATGGGACACCTGGTGAATGCTTTCTCTTATTCTACAGATAATTCTCCCAAACTATGCAATGCTAATTCCTCAATTATTTACTCAGTGAAAACAAGAAAGATTTAAAGTTTAGGATAATGTCATCCAAATGGCACACACATAGGAAAAAAGAAACCAAGCCAAGCAGTTGGAGTGCTGTTCCAAGAGGACAATCTATAAAAACAGATCACCTGAAAAACTGATTAAATGGGCAAAGAGGGATATCATTCAAAGCTGACTTTGAATGTTGTAGAATCTGAAATTTGCAAGTTAAAATATAACAGACACAAATGCCTATGTGCTGTAACTGCCTTGAAACACTGCATTATTAAATTTGTTCATGTATTACCTACTTTTTAATAAAAGTGTTTAACTTTTTGTTCTTATGTTACCAATTTATTGTTAATTAATTTTTTTTGGTGGGGTTATGGCTGGTCAGTACTGGGATCTCAACCCTTAACCTTATAACACCATGCTGTAAACATCTGAGCTAACCCAGCCAGCCCTGTTTAAAAATGATAATTTTTTAAAAACATGACAGTGTATTAATTATTCTTAGAACCAGCTCACAAAAGATTGTCCCAAGTGGTTTTCATGTGGGTAGAGAGAATAAGTGCAAAGATCTGTGATGTCAACAGAACAGAGATCACCGTTCGAATCGACACATATGCGGGAGGTCAACGAAGCTGCCTCACTCAAGGAAACCACAGAACCTCTTTGTCTCCACTGAAAAAGTGATATAAGGATCTTCTCTAGGCTTGTACTTTAAGTCACAATCCACTCAAGCCAAGCTTCCAAAATATTATTATTCTTTTTTTAAAGATGACTGGTAAGGGGATCTTAACCCTTGACTTGGTGTTGTCAGCACCACGCTCTCCCAAGTGAGCCAACAGGCCATCCCGATATGGGATCTGAACCCGTGGCCTTGGTGTTATCAGCACTGCACTCGCCCAAGTGAGCCACGGGCCGGCCCCCAAAATATTATTAACATTGATGAGTTAATTCACTAAGGGCTCAATATAACTTTACTACTAGCAAAATAGCAGAAAAGGTCATGATGTCATTTACTTCAACAGGAGAAAGTGGGGGCAGCAGAGAGGAGAAAGAAGAGGGAGGGATCGAAGGAGGGAGGGAACAAAAAATAAAAATCCACAGAAAGGTAAGTAATCTATAACAGAGTGAAATCAAACTGCCTCAGTCCCTATGAGATCAAAACTCTTTAAAGTTCCGGGGCCGGCCCGGTGGCGCACTGCTACAGTGTGCCGCTTGGGAGCGCGGTGGCGCTCCCTCCGAGGGTTCGGATCCCACATACAGACCGGTTCCTGCTCACTGGCTGAGCGAGGTGCGGGAGCAACACCGAGGGTTGCGATCCCGTTGCCGGTGTCGGTCCAGTAAGAAGAGGGAGGGATCGAGCGAGGGAGGGAACAAAAAATGAAAATCCACAGAAAGGTAAGTAATCTATAACAGAGTGAAATCAAACTGCCTCAGTCTCTATGAAACCAAAACTCTTTGAAGTTCCCCAATAATAATACCAGCAAAATCTTAACAGTACTTAACTTTATGTTGGATTCTATTCTAAAGGTTACACATAAATTAACTCAAAGGTACTATTAATATGCCAACTTTACAGATGAAGTTACTGAGGCACAGGGAGTTAAGTAACCTGCCCAGAATTACTAAGCAGTGGAACTAGGATTTGAACCTGGGCAGTTCAGTCTATAGGGTCTAGCTGCTGTGTCTGTCCTTAATCCTTATTGTACTATCTCTAGATACAGTGCTGCTCAATGTGCTGGTCCATGGGATGTTTGTTATTGACCACAGTGAAATAAGGCACTTGCACCAGAATATAACACCCAAGTCATTACACACGTTTTCAGATTAGCTGGGGTTTTTTGGTAGACTTCCTACGTGAAAGAAGCAGTGCGCCTGATTTACAGCCTGGCTCAAGCTGCCTATCTCATCTCTAACTGGTAACAAACAGCTCTTGGACTAGCAATAGTTTGCGCATCACCCTTTGAGTGGCACAATTCTAGAAGTTTCCCTTCCCTGGATCCAGAAGAGAAAA
>NW_007739503.1:16805-18122 GCF_000696425.1 Galeopterus variegatus | reverse complement strand
AAGATTTAAAGTTTAGGATAATGTCATCCAAATGGCACACACATAGGAAAAAAGAAACCAATCCAAGCAGTTGGAGTGCTGTTCCAAGAGGACAATCTATAAAAACAGATCACCTGACAAACTGATTAAATGGGCAAAGATGGATATCATTCAGAGCTGACTTTGAATGTTGTAGAATCTGAAATTTGCAAGTTAAAATATAACAGACACAAATGACTATGTGCTGTAACTGCCTTGAAACACTGCATTATTAAATTTGTTCATGTATTACCTACTTTTTTATTTTTATTTTTATTTTTTATTTTTTCTAAAGATGACTGGTAAGGGGATCTTAACCCTTGACTTGGTGTTGTCAGCACCACGCTCAGCCAGTGAGTGAACCAGCCATCCCTATATGGGATCCGAACCCGTGGCCTTGGTGTTATCAGCACTGCACTCTACCGAGTGAACCACAGGCCGGCCAAATGTAACTGCCTTGAAACACTGCATTATTAAATTTGTTCATGTATTACCTACTTTTTAATAAAAGTGTTTAACTTTTTGTTCTTATGTTACCAATTTATTGTTAATTTATTTTTTTTTGGGGGGGGGACGGCTGGTCAGTACTGAGATCTCAACCCTTAACCTTATAACACCATACTGTAAACAACTGAGCTAACCCAGCCAGCCCTGTTTAAAAATGATAATTTTTTAAAAACATGACAGTGTATTAATTATTCTTGGAACCAGCTCACAAAAGATTGTCCCAAGTGGTTTGCATGTGGGTAGAGAGAATAAGTGCAAAGATGAGTGATGTCAACAGAACAGAGATCACCGTCCTAATCGACACATATGTGGGAGGTCAACGAAGCTGCCTCCCTCAAGGAAACCACAGAACCTCTTTGTCTCCACTGAAAAACTGATATAAGGATCTTCTTCTCCAGGCTTGTACTTTAAGTCACAATCCACTCAAGCCAAGCTTCCAAAATATTATTATTCTTTTTTTAAAGATGACTGGTAAGGGGATCTTAACCCTTGACTTGGTGTTTTCAGCACCACGTTCAGCCAGTGAGCCAACAGGCCATCCCTATATGGGATCTGAACCCGTGGCCTTGGTGTTATCAGCACTGCACTCACCCAAGTGAGCCATGGGCCGGCCCCCAAAATATTACTAACATTGATGAGTTAATTCACTAAGGGCTCAATATAACTTTACTGCTAGCAAAATAGCAGAAAAGGTCATGATGTCATCTACTTCAACAAGAGGAAGTGGGGGCAGCAGGGAGGAGAAAGAAGAGGGAGGGATCGAGCGAGGGAGGGAACAAAAAATGAAAATCC
>NW_007739503.1:14667-15514 GCF_000696425.1 Galeopterus variegatus | reverse complement strand
ACATGCCCGGCCCACAGTCTTGTGACTGGCATGTGGAACAGTCAGGACTTGAGCTGAGATCGGACTGGTACCCAAACGAACTACAGGCTGTGCCATGATGCCTCCCACTTGCCAAGCAGCAGCTCAGACCAAGGGTAGGGAAGAAAGCAGGTCCAGGCCTCAGGAAAACTTGTGCAGTGGGCAGTTTGGGGTTCGGTTCTCTCAGCTTCCATTCTTGCTCCACCGCCATTCCTCAAACCCTGTCCTGCCCACTCACCCTCCAGAGGTGTCTTCTTTTGAAACTTCTTGTCAGAAGTGTCTCCTTGAGTCTTTTCAAATTTAAGCCACATGATTTGCCTAATCAGGCTTCCTCCAGCCTGAGCAATGAATAGTTTTCCTGTCAGCCCAATTAACATATGTCCTGCTTCCAAATAAGGGCAGAATACAATGTGATGTGAGTTTCATCTCACGGCATTCATATTGGGAACACAACTTTACATTTAGGAAATAGAAATGGTTCTTCCCCCATCTCCAGGGTTCCTGTGGAATGGAGGAGGTGGGAATGGAAATGAGTTGCTTCTTTTTCCCAAACTAGTGAGCAGTTCTGGCCTCCCCTGTTCCTTCCTCGAACTGTCGTCAGCATCTGAGTAAGCCACCAGCTAAAGGGCAGGTGAGTCACAGGATCTGCAAGTTGAAAAGTCAAATCCAAACTTCCACGTGAAGAACTTCATGTCCAAGAGATGGTCATTCAAGTTCTGCGTAAACTTTCTGTGATAGAGAAGGTAGTCACTTTAAGTAGCAGAGCACATTAATTTTGTACAATTCTAATAGCTAAAGGGTTCATAATATTAGGCTAAAATCTGCTATT
>NW_007739503.1:12059-12911 GCF_000696425.1 Galeopterus variegatus | reverse complement strand
TCTGGGAACAAAAAGAGGCCACTGTGGCTGGAGCCCCGTGAGTGGGAAAGCAGTAAGAGGACGTCAGAAAGGTAGCCACGCGGGTCAGGTAGAGTTGGGTGGGTTTTACTCTGAGGAAAACCTAGAGACCCTGCAAGACTTTGAACAAGACAGTGAATGATCTGATTTGTATTTCAAATGGATCACTTTGGATGCTGATTTGAGAAAAGACTTGAATAGATTCCCTCTCCCTGCCTCTGGCAGGCTGAAGACAAAGCAAGTTAGGAGATTATCGTGGCATTGCAGGAGAACGATGACGGCAGCTCAGAGCAGAGTGGCAGCAGCCAGGGGGATGAGGACCTGTCGGACGGTGGGCATTTTTTAAGGGTAGTGTCAAGAGGATTTTCTCATGAGTAAGATATGAGGTGTGAGAGAAAAAGAGGAGACAAAAATCACTGCAAAGTGTTTCGCCTGAGCAACTGAAAAGGTAGAGTTGCTATCAACACAGCTGAAGAAAGCTGCTGGTGGAGCAAGCCGCCGTCCAAGCAGCCAGGCATACCAGGGAGCCTTTACCGAAACAAAAGCCCCGCCCCCGACACCCGTGCCCGCCCACCGCCGTCATGGTCCAAGCAGCCAGGTAGACCAGGGCGCCTGAACCCCAAGAAAAGCCCCCGCTCCTGGAGACCCCAGAATCGAGCCCACGCCCCGTCGCCACCACCGCGGTCCAAGCAGCCAGGCCGACCAGGGCGCCTGAACCCCAACAAAAGCCCCGCCTCCGGGGAACCAAGATCCGTTCCCAAAACCGCCACCACTGTCCAATCTGCCAGGCCGATCAGGGAGCCTGAACCCTAGCAAAACCCCGCCACCTGGGAA
>NW_007739503.1:11419-11669 GCF_000696425.1 Galeopterus variegatus | reverse complement strand
TTGCTTCAGACTTGGTAGTTTTTATTTGTCCAGAAATTTATCCATTTCCTCTAGATTTTCAGATTTGTTGGCATATAGTTGTTCATAGTACTCTCTAATGATTCTTTGTATTTTTGTAGTATTGATGGTGGACAAGGGGTCTGTGGGACCCAATAGTTAGCCTCAACCCACCCTGTCCTCTTACCAGGATCTAGACTCCACCACAGGAAAGAATTCAAGAGCAGAGTCACAGTAGAAAGTGAGTAACAGG
>NW_007739503.1:8611-8902 GCF_000696425.1 Galeopterus variegatus | reverse complement strand
ACCTGAAACTATAAAACACTTAGAAGGAAAACACAGGAGAAGTGCTTTAGGATATAGGGCTAGGGAAAGGCTTCATGAATAAGAACTCAAAAGCACAGGCAACAAAGGAAAACAATAAACAAATGGGACTCTATCAAGCTAAAAAGCTTCTGCACAGCAAAAGAAATAATCAACAGAGCAAAAAGGCAACCTACAGAATGGGAGAAAATATTTGCAAACAATGCATTTGAACAGGGATTAATATTTAAAATATTAAAAGGAACTCAAACAACTTAATGATAAAGAAAAAAA
>NW_007739503.1:7885-8114 GCF_000696425.1 Galeopterus variegatus | reverse complement strand
TTTTTTTTTTGGAAGTTCAACTTATTATTGTGATTGTCATTTCTTTCATTCATTCCTTATCCATTTATTCTTTAGCTCCCACTTATAAGTGAGGACATGTGGTATTTCTCTTTAAAAGAAATTAGATCCATACCTCTCACCATATATGACAATCAACTCAAAATGGATTAAAGCTTAAATATAAGACCTGAAACTATAAAACTTCTAAAGGAAAACATAGGGAAAACAC
>NW_007739503.1:5423-5669 GCF_000696425.1 Galeopterus variegatus | reverse complement strand
CCAACCAGCAGTTCAGAGCCGCTGCTCATACACTCTGAAGAAGGACACACTAGAATAGCAACAAACAAAAGGATAAACAGGTGTGCATATGCACTAACTCCACCCGCACACAACTTGTTTACAAAGAATGTGCCGCACCACCCCCAACTGGGCCTGAGGTGCTGGGGCCTGACTAAACTACTCTGTTTTCCTCACATATAGATTTTCTTTTTCTGTGTATATCTGCTCTACCAATAACTTTTATTC
>NW_007739503.1:2801-3189 GCF_000696425.1 Galeopterus variegatus | reverse complement strand
AGCAATAATGAGCAAAAATAAATAAATAGATAAAATAATGCCAGAGGTACTACTTTACCTGACTTCAAATTATACTATAAAACTATATAACCAAAAAAGTATGGTACTTGTATAAAAACAGACACAGAACAATGGAACAGAATAGAGAACCTAGAAATCAACCCACATACTTATAGCCAACTGATCTTCAACAAAGGCTCCAAGAACATACATTGGAGAAAAGACAGCTTCTTCAATAAATGGTGCTGGATAAACTGGAGATCCATATGTAAATAATGAAACTAGACCCCTATCTCTCACCATGTACCAAAACCACTCCAAAATGGTTTAAAGACTTATGGATAAGACCTGAAACTATAAAACACTTAGAAGGAAAACACAGGAGAAG
>NW_007739503.1:0-579 GCF_000696425.1 Galeopterus variegatus | reverse complement strand
AATTCTCTTACTAGTTGTATATGAGGGTACTTCAAAAAATTCATGGAAAAATAGAGTTGAATGATAATACAGATCTTTATATGAACTTTCTGAAGTGCACTTATATGTTTTCAGAACACCTAGAATAATATATACATTTCTAATTAATATTTATATAGTCAAAATTGGAAAAATATCACTTTGTATACATAATATGGAAATTTAAACTAGTTTAATATCANTTTTGAAAAGGTTAAAAGGCACTCTCATATTTCAGACAGAAGTATACCCTTGCTTGTAAAACAAGCTGCTTCTCCATAAAATGGCCTTTTGATCAGTTTCTACGTTTTTCTACCTTTCCTCATTTTAACTGCCATCCTTGTTCTTAAATGGAATAAAATGAAGGGATTTTGGAACAGCGTGGGAACAGTAAGCAGCAAGTAAGTAAGCTTGTTTTTATATTTAATTTTTAAAATGTGCTATGAAAAAATTTCAAATGCATTTCAGAATATTAAAGTTGGGATTCGTGGATGAACTGGAAATATTTAGAAATATTGAGTAAGAAGGTACCAGCATATACCAAAGCTTTTTCGTATTTCC
>NW_007739502.1:34249-35760 GCF_000696425.1 Galeopterus variegatus | reverse complement strand
TACAACCAGATTATCAGAAGAACTCGGGAGGGGTCTCTTTCTTAGAGATCTTCCCATGGAGGTGAACCTGTTCGTCTCCTACAGAGGAGTCTGGAGCATCCTCCAGGACTCCTGTGGCTGCGGCATGCCAGTACGTCTACCCAGCTGCTGACCACACAGATGGCTCTGCTTTGGAGCATCAGAAAATCTAAAATCAGACCAGTGATTCTGTCCTGGAGCCACCGAGAAACCCAAAACCAGATTATAGTAAACAACAGAGAAAACTCAAAGACAGATGCAGACAGAAAGAGAAAACTGTGGTACCTGCTCTAGAGCAATCCCTCTGTTCTCTAGTCTCCAGGTCCTAGAGAGAGCCGTTTCCCGGCCAACGCCCAAAGGCATGAATCTTACTTGATGGGAAGGCTCATCTCACAAAGACCAGGAGGCAGAGATCGATGCAAAANCAACCAGCTTTTCAGCCTCGCCTTCCTACTTAGTAAGTGAGATAAGAAAGTCAGGGGATGGGAAGCAAGAGTAGAGAGAGAGAAAAACCTGTCCTTTTAAAAAAATCTTTTCCCCCAATAGCCCAGGCTGCTATAGGTCCCAAAATGGCTTTAGTCCAGCACATTCTAACAATTCTTTACTGTCAATAGTTCCTTCCACTTTTATGGAGTGGGCCGCCGACTCATCTGACTGCTTCAAGCTGTTTTTAGGGCGCAGTAGGGGTTAATGTGGATAGAACTATTGACATGATGGAGGACATAGCTCTTGTCCCCCCGCTGGAGTGGCGCAGAGAATCAAGAGCATTTGTTTATCTATTGTCCTAACAGTTGATTCACAACAGGTGGCTTCCTCAGAGTTAGCAAGCTATACATTAATTGGTACATTAAGAATCTTAAGAACTTACATGAATCCTTTGTTTGGGAACAGGATGTCTCATCCAAGTTATGAGTCTCTTCCTTCAAGTTTATGAAACTGTAGAGAACTGCTTGTGTAGGCAAGACATCATTTCCCCTTTTTTTTGATCAAAATATTCCTCATGGAAGCATTGAAGATCAACTTTCTGATTGAAAAGGTTTTACTTTTCTTTGTATGGATGCCTCAGTGCTGGGAGGACTTATTCCCAGGTAGACATGTTATTTTATACTATAAAAATCAGAAGGATACTTACAAATAGTTTTCAAATTTTGGAGGCATCAAAGAGGAAAAAGCAAATATTTTCATCTTTGTTTATAAAGTACATTTTACCAAATTGCTGTAAGTTACAGATAGCTTAGAGAAAAAGTTTCCTTAAAACAAAACATTTAAGTAAAGAACAAACAATGCAAGTTACAAAACATTTTTATCAGTTACTTAACTTTGTATACTTAATTTTTGCATTACTTGATCTTAATTAGTACTTTTATAAACTCATCAGATTTTTTTACTAGAGTTTTGAAAACCTTTTATTTTGTCCATTGTTCTCAAAGTTATTTAACCTTAATATTAAGTTTTAGTCTTCAGAAAAACTTAGCTAATTGCCTTTTAATTAT
>NW_007739502.1:0-33249 GCF_000696425.1 Galeopterus variegatus | reverse complement strand
GTCATGCTGTTCCTGCAATCAGGTGAGCATACTCCCTTCCTGGGACAGGGTGAACTTTGGGTTCTTTGGAAAGTCCCTTCCCCCTGGCAGCAGAAACTCCTAATCTTCTGGTGATGGAAGGTCTTAAGCACCTAATAATAGAAGGTCCTAAGTATCTGGTATTGTTTACCAAAAAAGGTTGGGGGTTATCTCTACTTCCACACTTATTGTCTTCATAAATTTGCCTGCTGCAGATATTTTATATAAGTGGAATCATACAATATATGGCCTTTTTATTTAACATAATGTTTTCAAGTTTCATCCATATTTTAGCACATGCAACTACTTCATTCCCTTTTATGGCCAAATAACATTCCATTGTTTAAAAATATCACATTTTTTTCATCCATTCATCTGTTGATAGATAATTTGGTTGTTTCCAGCTTTTGACTACTTGAATACATTGCGATGAACATTGTTGTGCAAGTATCTGAGTCCCTGTTTTCAGTTCTTTCGGTTATATACCCAGGAGTGAAATTGGTGGGTCATATGATGATTCCATGTTTAACTTTTTGAGGTACTACCAGACTGTTTTCCCCAGTGGATGCACCATTTTACATTCTACCAGCAATAAAGAAGATTTCTTATTTCTCTACATCCTTGCCAAGACATTACTTTCCATTACTATTATTATTATTACTATTATTTTATTTAAATAACACCTTCCTAGTAGATTTAAACTGGTTTCACTATTTTTTTTTTTATTTTAGCCATTCTGGTAGGTGTATAGTGATATCTCATTTGATTTGCATTTTTCTAATAGCTAATTATGATGAACACCTTGGCATGGGCTTATTTGTCACTTGTATATGGTTTTTGGTGAAATGTCCATTCATGTTGTTTAGGCATGTCCTAATTAGAGTGAGTGTCTGTGTGTGCATGCACGCATGGTTTAGACTATTAAATTTTGAGAATTCTTTATATATTCCAGATATGATTCCCTTGTAACATATGCCATTTCCAAATATTTCCTCCCAATATGCAGTTTGTCTTTTCATTCTCTTAATGGTGTCTTTCAAGGATCAAAAGTTTTAATTTTCAATGAGGACAAATTTATCAATTTTTCCTTTAATGAATTGTGCATTTAATGTGAAGTCTAAAAAGTTTGCCTAGCCATAGATCCTGAAGATTTCTCCATTTCTAAAAATAAAAGTTTAATATGCTTTCATTTGATATTTAAGTGTGTATTAAACATGTATATGGTTCGAGGTTTAGGTTCTTTTTTTTTTTTTTTTTTTCCTATTAATATCCCATTGCTTCAGCACCATTTATTGAAAAGGCTATCTTTTCTTTACCTTTGAAAATTTTCAGTTGAGCACATTTGTATTGGTCTATTTTCGGGTTTTCTATTCTCTTCCATTGACTTATGTAACTAACCCTCTGACAGTACCACACTCTTGATTACAGGAGGCATATAGTAAAACACAGCACCAGGCATTCTGATTCGTTGTACCTATTTTTCCTTTTTTAAATATTTTTATATATTCTAGGGCTTGTGCCTTTATATACAAAATTAAGAATAAGGTTGGCTATGTCTGCTAAAAATCTTGCTGAGATTTTGATAGAAATTGCATAAAACATCTATAGCAATTGACAACAGTAAAGTGCATTCAGGCACACAATGTGTCTACCCACATTTATTTTAGGTCCTCTTTGATTTCTTCTATTAGCATTTTGTAGTTTTCAGCATTGAGATCCTAGATATGTTTTGTCATTTTTTTATCCATTTATTTCATGGGGTTTTTTTGGAATTATTATAAAGGATATTTTTATTGAGATATAATCCATATATCTTCAAATTCAGTAGCTTATAGTAAAATCAAAAAGTTTTGCAACCATACCACTATCTAATTTCAGAATATTTTCGTCACTCCAAAAAGAAACTCCTAACCCCTTTGCAGTCACTCCGTTTTCCCCCTTACCCCCTGCCCTGGCAATGACACATCCAAGAAACTCAATAAATTCCAAGCAGGATAAAATCAAAGTGACACAAAACTAGACACATTATAATAAGACTGTCAAAAGACAAAGGCAAAAAGAGAATTCTGAAAGCAACAAGAACAAGTGAATCATCACATACATACAAGACATCCTCAATAAGATTAACAGCCAATTTCTCATCAGAAATTCAAAACCCTTTTAAGATAAAAAGAAAAAAACACCCCCAAAAAACTAGTAACAGAAGGGAACTTAACCTGATAAAGGGCATCCATAGAAATCTACAGATAACATCATATTTAATTCTGAAAACTGAAAGCTTTCCCACTAATATCAAGAACAAAACAAGGATGGTCTTCTCTTGCCACTTTTATTCAACACTGGATTTGAGGTTCTAACCAAGAAAATCTAGAGCAATAATAAGCACAGCATTTGGAGCTTTACTGCTGAACGTGTCTATCCCAGAAGAGAGAGGTTGAGGAATATTTTGATAGGCTTTTGGTCACATAGAGACAAAAACTTGAGTCCAAGGCCTTCCAAGGGAGTGTGATAATCCCCTACAGTTTGGGTTGGAATCACAAAAAGTTAAACACTAGGAGTAAATGGTGAACCAGAAATGGAAGTGCTCCCTCAAGAGATGAGGCCAAACATGAAATAATCTCAATCCCTGAAAACAGTCAGAGGTGATGCAAGATTGCCAGTGCCCCTAGCCACCTGCCAGAAGCAAATATAACTCCTCTTTGAAGAAAGATACCATTATATGCCAGAAATTATTTCTGTAATTTTTCATGTATAATTATAAGCATTCAATCAAAAATAATTGAGAAAACTATAAGACCAGAACACATGAATTAAATCAAGAGAAACAATGAAAAATAGAAATCAATACGTAGTAGCAGAATATAGTTATCAGAATGTATAAGCTACATTTAATATGTTCAAAGAAATAAACAAAATTGAAATTTTCTGTTGTAAGCTGAAAAGTCTTAACAAATGACCAGATGGAAATTGTAGAACTGTAAATTGATAATCAAAACTGACAACTCAATAATTGCTTTAACAAAAATTTACATAGTTAAAGGAGAATTTAGAAAACTAGAAGATAATTACTAAGAGAATATTCACAGTTAAGAGAGCCAAATAGATGAAAAATACATGGTAAAAGACAGGAAATACAGCTAAAAGTAGTAATATATATGTAATGGAAGTCGCAGAAGGAAGGGAGAAAAAGAATGAGGCAAAAATCACTATTTTAAAAAATAATAGATGAAAATTTTCTAAAACTGAAAGGCATGAAGCTAAAAATTCAAAAATCACTATGCAAATTAAGCATGTAATTAAAAAGAAAACCACAAGTAAGTACACAAAAAGATTTTTGACATCATCCTTTGGGGAAATGAAAATAAAAAACAAGATGAGATATCACCAAACGAGTATCAGAATTGCTAAAATAAAAAATAGTTATGATACCAAAAGCTGGCAAAGATGAAGAGATAGCAGATAAGTCAAATTACTGGTGGGAACGTAAAATGATAAGGCCACTCTGGAAAATAGTTTCTCAGTTTATTTTAAAAGTAAAAATGGACTTACCATACAGCCCAACAGTTGCAATATTAGGCATCTAGCCCAAAGAAATGGAAGCTTATATTTACAAAAAAAAAACACTCACATATGAATATTCATTGTAGTTTTCCTTGTAATAGCCAAAGACTTGAAACAGTCTGGATGTCTTTCAATAGAAGAATGGGTAAACTATGGTTCATTCATACAGTAGAACACTACTCAGAAAACAAAGAATGAACTACTGATACACACAACAACTTGCATAAACTTCAAGGATAGTATGCTGAGTGAAAAAAAGCCAATGTCAAAAGCTTACATAATATAGGAGACTTCCAGTCAAAATGGCAGAATGGATGGCCCCCAGCATCACTCTCTCCCACAAATCAACCAATTTACAACTATTAAAAAGCAATGACAGCCAAGCTGGGGCCACTAGAGCTCAGGGGAAGAAGAGGAGAGACCTATGGAGCACATGAACGTGGGAGAAGTCACAACGAGAGAAAGAAAAAAACACTCTGACCATTTCAAATCCTGGCTCCTTCCAGGTTGGAGCTGCTGAGTGCACAGAGCAGGAGCTGGCAAAAGCTGCAGCTGTGCCTTTTGGATGAAGTTGCTTGGAGGCGGCAGGGGAGAAGAGGGCCTTGGTGGCCCCCAGGCCAGCAAGATCACTAATAGGGTTCCCATGGACCCACATAGAAGCAAAGAGCCACAACAACTGAAAAAAGGAGCCACTCAGAGGCCGGTGAGTCATCACAAGGGACCGGAGCATGGCTGGTCCCATGGGAAGCGTTCGGAGCACAGGCAGTGGCTGGGGAAACTGGGGCACAGCATGGACAGCTAATATGCCCCCCAACCAGCATAGAACCAGTCAAAGGAGACTGGAAATGAGTATAGAACTGCAGGGGGTGCAGACTGATGAAAAGACTCAGGCCCAGACCAGAGTTTCTACATAACCCCGGTGCACTGGATTTCACTAGACCCAGAAGTTCCTATAGAGTCAGCTATTAAAACCTGAGCTGCACAAAAAGCCTTTCCTAGGATATCAGGAGAAAGTAGCAATCTAGCTCAACCACAGAACTCAAGAACTGGTTCCCACAGGAAGTTCTCCCATTTTAGAAGTAAGTAAATGACAATAAATTAGTTCCAGTGCAGAGTTTAAGTGGTGGGAACAGCAAATATTCCAACACAGAACTGGAAGACAAAGTAGCCACAATCAGAGACAAAGTTTGATATTAACTACTAAAGGTCTTGTTTCATCAAAGAACACCTATAACACCTAGAAGGACCGCAAGTCCCCTAAGCTACCAAGACAGAAATGGGGGAGGGCCAGGGGCCTCAGCCATGCCCCCAACACCTGCAACCAGTTCCAAGGGTGGGGACCAAGGGCCTGAGCCACACTCTCCCAACCCATACAACCACCACAGTGATGATCACTGACCCACCATAGGAAGCTCCCTGGGCTCTCCTGAGCAAGGGCGGTGGGGAGCCTTGGGCCTTGGCCATGCCCCCACAACCCTCACAACCAGCCCAGTGACAATCACCATGCCATTGCAGGAAGTGCCTTGGGCTCTCACAAGCCAGGGTGGTGGGGGGGACGGAGGTCCTTAGCCATGCCCCCCAACACCCACAACCAGTCTAGTGATGACCACCAAGCTGCCGCAGGAAGTGACCCAGGCTCTCCCAAGCCAGAACAGTGAAGGGCTGAGGGCCTCAACCACGTACCCCTGACATGCGAAACCAGCCCAGCGATGACCACCTACCCACAGAAGGAAGGGCCCTGGGTTCCCAAGCTGGGGTGGTGGGGGGTGAGGGCTTTTGCAACACCCCCCTGACATCTGCACCCAGTCTGGCAATGACCCAGACACTGCTGGAAGCCCCTGATCTCCCCTGTGGGAAGGAGGGGGGGTGCCTCAGTCCTCAATCTTGCCCCTCCTCCTTCCTCCTTCTTCCTTCCCATTTCTTTCCCCTTTTCCCTCTCCCCCTCACTCCCAACTGCTCTACAACAACATCATAGAATGTAAAAAAACAATATTAATTTTAAAACAATGTTAATTTAAAAAAAGTTACATAATATATGATTCCATTTATTTAACATTCTTGAAATATCAATATTACAGAGATAAAGAACAGAGTAGCAGTTGCCAATGTTTAGGGATAAGGAGCAGGAGGGACATTGGTATGGTTAAAAAAAGGGCAATGCAAGGGGCCCTTGTTCTGTATCTTGAGTGCGGTGGCGTGTAAACAAATCCACACGTAATAAAATGGTATAGAACTAAACACACACACACACACAGATGAGTACAAGTAAAACAGGGGTCATCCAAACAAGAAAAATAACACATACAGAGAGACTTAAGATAAGAAAAGTAACACAAACCTCACAGGTTCATTTAACAATTTTCACTATAGGAATAAAATGTTCTAGGGCTTCATTCACTTTACCTAAGTGGAAAATTGAGTCTCTGACTTAAGTAAATGTCTGTATAGTGGATTTTAAGGTAGATTTATGACATTCAAGATTGAAAGGAATTCAAACAATACTACCTGCTTGATGTAAAGAAAAATGTCGAATTAAGTAAACCAAGAGAAACCCTTATACATGTGTACCAAAAGAAATGAATAAAAATATTCATACCCAATTTCTTGGAAGTAGACAAAAACTTGAAATAAGCACAATATCCCACCAATGGTAAAATGGATAAATTATGAATATTCATGCTTTGAATATTACACAGCAATGAAAAAATAAACTTGCGACATCATGGATAAATGTGAATTAAGGAAGTAATACATGTGATAAAATTGTATAGAACTAAACACACAAATGAGTACAAGTAAAACTGAGGAAAGCTGAATAAGATACGCTGATTCTATCCATGTCAATATCTTGGTTGTGAAATTGTAAGGTAGTTTTGCAAGCACTTACCATTGGGAGAAACTAGATAAAGGTACATAGGATCTCTCTGTACTCTTGGTTACAATTTTATGTGAAACTACAATTATCTCAAAATGGAAGGTTTATTGGAGGGGGAGGGAGACCATACTATTTAAAGCCATTATCTTTAATGATCCTAGAGAAAAAATAGTTTCAAGGGAATAATTATTTCCATGTATTTGGCTTAATTATCCACAGCTGGTGGTACCACTGAATACTAGATTCCATGTCTTTGCTAAGACATTACTCAGATATTTTAGATATTAATAGGGGTGTTCAAGGATTTCCACTCTTGACCTAACAAATATCATCATTCTTTCGGATTGCATGATATGCTCAAAAAGAATATAGATTTGAGATCATTTGACTGATTCCTAGTTTAGCCATTTCTGGATGCATGCTACCCACAGTCTAGTCCTCCAAATAGAATCCTATGGGGTCCATAACACTCACACTGGGAGTTCATTTTTTTTCAATACTTTTTAAATTGTAAAATCATCTGTAATAAACAAGATTAGGAAGGGGGTGTCTGAGTCTAAAAATGACAAAGGCATTACCTTGTCCTAAAATATTTATATACCTACTATAAGACATAGTTGGAAATCATCTAAGCAAAGAGGAAAATAACACACAATATTGGGTCCTTGAATACTGTTTTTACTATGTTGAAAAAGTAAACAAGAATTATAGTTTTGAAATATTTTAGAGCTTAAGATATTTGGTGTCTCATATCTATACACATAGCAGTTGGGTTTTAGTTATTAAATGAATGAATAATTGGGCAAATTAGAATTGGCCGTATAAGGCTAACCAGTATGACAAGCAAAAGGATGATTTTCCAGGCATGTGGTAAATGCTTAATACATATATATTTTTTTTAACTTCTGGAGGCTTTAGGAGTCTGGCTTAATGAAGAAGTCTTATGAACAGGAAAAGTAGAAGGTAAGGCTGGAAAGGTAAGGATTCTAGATTATGTACGAACATTGAATGCAACATTGAAAAGGTTGATTTTTATTTGATAGACACTGGTGAGGCCTGATTAGTTAAGTAAAGAAGAAATAATTTTCTATTATGTAAAATAACTCTTGTATAGAAACTTCCCCAAATATTAATCTAATAGGCAGACGGATAAATCAGTTAATTTTCACACATACTGCTTCTCCATTTGTGCCATTAGCTTTCAATAACATTATATAAATAAAAAACACTTTCAGGGAAATTTTTAGTTCTCGACAATAGTGACAGTTTGGTAGAAAAGCTTCCATCTGTCTCTTACTGTATATACAAGTATATTTTCGTGGAAAATGAATTAAAAGATAATACACATTTTTCCATGGTCTTTTTGAAGTACCCTCGTAGTTCATCCCCAGCCAAAGCCAAATATCCAAAGTGATGGAGGTTGTCTATAGTGATCATGGATCCTTAGCTCTGAAGAAAGTTATACTTAGATTTTTAAAACAGTAATAATTTTTCACATAAACTAAAGCATTTCTCTGCATTTATGTCCATTTATATACATGCAAACATGTATATATGCTTTTGAAATTAGGGAGCACAGAATGCTATAGATAACAGGGACACATGACACTTAGAGCCATATTTTGAATGAGCAGAGGATAAAGTAAAAAAAATATCTGGTACTGTAAATAGGAGGGCACCTAAAAAAATTCATGAAAATATTTTTATTATCTTTTAATTCTATTTTTCCATGAACTTCTTGAAGTAACCACATATTACAAAAATGTATAATTCCATTATCACTGCTCATAATAGCATTTTATAAAAGGATGCTGAGAAAGCCAGCAATATACCAGAGGTCTCCTGTATATTAACTGGTAATCACTGACTTGACATGACTCTATAGAGAGACCCAAGAGTACAGAGAACATGTGACATCTCTAAATGCACATGGTGAATTTTAACATCCAATTTCTAAAGTAATGTTGAAAAGGATCATGCCTTATCCTACCCCACCCATTGACCACTGACACTTGCTCTGAAACTTACATGGTAATTGTGGTGATTTTTTTGTTGTTGTTGTTACAAAGTATAAAATTGTATTAGATATTGGTATTGAGCATAATGATAGTAGATAGGTAGTAGATAGTAGATAAATCCATGATGCATAATAATTACCAAGGATTTAATGTGAACCTATTTAAAGATCAGGATGAGATCATTGATGTTCTTCAGATGTCAAGCCTGATCTATCATGATTTAAGATTATTGATGACACTGGGGGTGAGGAAGTTCTATAGTTTAAGTATTTGTGACCCCTGCCCCAAAATTTATATGTTGAAACCCTAATCCCCAAGGTAACTGTATTAAGATGTAGGGCCTCTGGGAGGTGATTACAGCTCTACCCTCAAAAATAGAATTAGTGCCTTTATTAAAAAAGGGCTCAAGAGAGCTACCTTATCCTTCCATCATGTGAGGTTACAGTGAAAAGATGGTCATCTGTGAACCAGGAAGTGGGCCCTCACCAGATACCGAATCTGCTAGAATCATGGTCTTGGACTTTCCAACCTCCAGAACTGTGAGAAATAAAAGTGTGTTGTCTATAAGCCACCCAGTTTACTGTATTTTTTCTTTTTTCAGCACAGCTGACAGACTAAGACAAGATGTATTCTTCCTTCTTTTTTATGTTTGATCTTCTTGGTGTAAAGAGTAAATGTCTAAAAATTAAATTTGCCATACTAGGTTTTACACAGTAGATACTGGGAAAACAAGTTAGTAAAAGGCCCATTTTTGGAGGGAAAAAAAGTGCCAACCTCACAGTTGTCAAAAAAGGAATGATTAGCTGAGTTCAATGACAACTGCAAGCAACCTAAGGACATCACAATGATCGGCAATAGGACCATGTACAAGATATGTCATCTTGACTGCGTTCTTTCCCTTACCCCCATCCAATACATTATCAAATTCCATCCATTCTTTCTACAAAATGAAAAAATATTTCTTAAAGATATATTTTTAATCCATCTATTTTTTCACTTCATCAGGAACCAAGGAACAGTTGTCTTTTGCTTTGAGTATTGTGAACAGCCTCATAATTATTTTCCCCTTTCCTTTTTGCTCACCTTCAAGCAGTTCTCTCCAATTTAGCTAGAATTTTTTTTAATGTGTAAATCCAACATATAAGCCTCATATTTAAAACCTTTCTATTTTTTTTTTTTTATACTGAGTGAGGGATAAGGAACTTTGATTCTAGGGCCAGACCACTTGAGTTTGTATCCTATCTGTACTACTTATCAGTAACCTGTGACTTACCAGTCACTTAATCTGTTCCTCACTTTTCTTATATTTAAAATGAGAATATTAATAGTATCTACCTGCCTTATAGTATCTATCTACTCTTATAATCTTACTTTTCTAAATACTCAAATACTTACCATGGCACATAAGATCTCGTAAGATGTGACAGTTGTCCACCTCTCAAACCTCATCTTGTGCCACTCTTTCCCTCACTATACTCCAGTCACACCAATTTTTCTGTTCTTTTTGTATGAATTCACTAGCACATTCCCGCCTCAGGAAGTTCGCTCCTGCTCTCCCACCTGCCTAAATATTCTCCCCCTACATTTCACCTGCCTGGCCACTATTCATCTTTCTGGTTTCAGCTTAAAGTAACTTCCCACAAAGAAGTTTTTTCCTGACCATCTCACCTAAAGTAGGTCACACAATCATTGTTTCTCATTTCACCTATTTTTTTTTTCTTTCCTAGAATGTATTTACATTTTATTTGCATGTTTATTTGTTTAATGTTTGTCTCCCTCACTAGACTGTAGTATCTGTTAAGGTAGAAAAACACATTTTTTTCAATATAGCCCCAGAACTTTGGAAAATATCTGGTTCTAAGCAGGTTTTCAATAAATATTTGGAAAAATGGAAAAACATATTTAAAAGAAATGAATGAATGAGTACTACTGTTTATATGAAGGGTCTTCAAAAAGTTCATGGAAAGATTTATATTATCTTTTAACTCCATTTTTCCACAAACTTTTTGAAGTACCCTGGTATAAGCCAGTGAGGGGGAATACTCCAGAAGAATAACCTAAAATGTAGAGATTAATTCATTTATTATTAGAATTGGTCAGATTCTAATTAAATATCAGAGCTGTAACAAAAAACTGTGGCCTTTGGGGTAGGCAGCACCAAATTCAACCATAACTCTACAGAAAAACATGTAGTAGAAAAAAGTAGAGGTGGAAAAAAAGAGATCAGATAAGCTCTAGGACATCAGCCTTTCTGCCCTTGATCTAGGATTTCTGGCTCATCCATCACTATTGCCTGCCAAGATATCTGGCTTAGGGCTAGGGACAAGCTCACCACTGTGCTGATGTGACTAGAGAATCCTGATGGAGGGGAAGGTGATGCTGGTTGAGGCAATAAGAAGCTTAGTATGTACATATGCTTTAAAAAAGTAGACTTTATTTTTAGAGCAGTTTTAGGTTTACAGAAAAAGCAAGCAGGAAGTACAGAGAGTTCCCATACATCTCCTCTCTCCCACAGTTTCCCCTATGATTAACAACTTGCACTATTATAATCTGTATATTACCACTAATGAGCCAATATTGATTGTATATGTTTCAAGTATGTGTGTCAATATTTATTTTTTAATTGTAGCAAAATATACATAAAATTTACTGTTTTGACCAATTTAAGTGTACAGTTTTAGTGGCATTAAGTTGTGCAACCACCACTACCAGCAATCTTCAGGACGTTTTCATCTTACAAAACTGAACTTTGCACTCATTAAGCAATAATGTCCATACCTTGGAAAACACCATTCTACTTCTATCTGTATGAATTTCAGTACTCTACATCCTCAAATAAGTGGATTCATACAATAGTTGTATTTTTATGACTGGCTTACTTCACTTAGCATAACATCCTCAAGGTTCATCCATGTTGTAGTATGTGTCAAAATTTCCTTCCTTCTTACGGCTGCATAATATTCCATTATATGTATATGCCACATTTTGTTTATACATTCATTCATTAATGGAAACTTCGGTTGCTTCCACCTTTTTAGTACTGTGAATAATGCTGCTATAAATATGGGTGTACAAATATCTGTTCATGTTCCTGCTTTCAATTCTTTTGATTATATACCCAGAAGTGAAATTTCTGGATCATATGTTATTTCTATGTTTAATTCTTTGAGAAATAGTCAGACTATTTTACATAGCAGCTGGACTGTTTTATATTTCCTTCAGCAGTGTATAAAGGCTCCAATTTTTCCACATTCTTGCCAACACTTGTTATTTTCTGCTTTTTTTCTTATAATAGCCATCCTAGTACGAGTGAAGTGGTATCTCATTATAGTTTTGATTTGCATTTACCTAATGATTAGTGATGTTGAGCATCTTTTCACAAGTTTATTCTCCATTTGTATACTTGCTTTAAAGAAATGTTTATTCAACTCCTTTGTCAATTTTTTAAATCAGGTTGTTAGGGTTTTTGGTTGTTGTTATTTATTCTGAGTATTAACCCCTTATCAGATATATGATTTGCAAATATTTTCTCCCATTTCATGGGTTGACTTTTTACTCTGTTAATAGTGTCATTTGATAGACAAAAAATTTTAATTTGATATTGTCCAATTTCTGTATTTTCTCTTTTTCTGCCTGTGCTTTTGGTGTCATACCCAAGTAATCACTGCCAAATCCAATATCGTGAAGCTTTTCACCTATGTCTTCTTCTAAGAGGTTTATAGTTTTAGCTCTCATGTTTAGATCTTTGATCCATTTTAAGTTAATTTTTGTATAAGGGGTAAGGTAAGGGTCCAATTTTATTCTTTTGCATAATTATACATACTTTATGAGCACCATATTTTTCACATTTTTACACCCATGTATTTAAATGCCTTAGGCAACTTTCTAATAACCCTGCCTAAGTTACAGCTCTGCATCTGAAATTCATTTCCAAACAACCTAACTTTAAAAGTGAAGTGAACCGTGAGCAAACCAAATGAGTTGTTTACCATTAAAATTTTCCTTCCTTATAAATTCAGCCAGTCTTCTGGTTATGGAAACTCCAAAGTCCATGGATTCTGAAAGACCTCACAATACTTTTTTTAAAAAAAGAGTTCATTTTATAGAGCAATTTGGGGTTCACATCAAAATTGAGCAGAAGAAACAGAGATTTCTGATGTACCATTCCCTCTGTCCCCACACATGCACAGCCTCCCCCATTATCAATACCGTTCACCAGAGTGGTACATTTGTTACAACTGATGAAACTACATTGACACATCGTTATCACCAAGAATCCATAGTTCACATTAGCATTCACTCTTGGTGTTATACATTCTATGGATTTGGACAAATGTATAATGACATTTATCTACCATTGTATTATCATACAGAATAGTTTCACTGCCCTAAAAATCCTCTATTCTCCACATATTTATCCTTCCCTCACCCCACTTCCTGACAATCACTGATCTTTTTCCTATCTCCATAGCTATGCCTTTTCCAGAATGTCATATAATTGGAATCACACAGCATGTAGTCTTCTCAGATTGGCTTCTTTTACTTAGTAATATGCATTTAACTTCCCTCCATGTCTTTTTTAGCACTAAACAATATTCTGTTGTCTGAATGTACCACAGTTTATTTACCCAATCACCTCCTGAAGGACATGGTTGCTTCCTAGTTTGGGCAATTATGTATAATGCAGCTATAAATATCTCTATGTAGGTTTTTGTGTGGACATAAGTTTTCAGCCCCTTTGGATAAATATCAAGGAGCACCGTTGCTGGATTGTATGGTAAGAGCATGTTTAGATTTGTAAGAAACCACTAAACTGTCTTCCAAAGTGGTTGTGCCATTTTGCATTCCCACAAGCAATGAATAAGGATTGCTCCACATCCTCGCCGGCATTTGATGTTGTCAGTGTTCTGGGTTTTGACCATTCTAATAGTGGTGTAGTGATATCTCATGATTGTCTTGATGTCCTTGATGACATATGATGTGAAACATCTTTTCATATGCTTATTGGCCATGTGTATATCTTCTTTGGTTAGGTGTCTATTAAGGTGCTTGTTCCATTTTTTAAATTGGGTTGTTTGTTTTATTGTTGTTGAGTTCTTAAAAGTGTTTTGTGCATTTTGGAAACAGTTCTTTGTCAGAAATGTTTTTGCAAATGTATTTTCCCAGTCCATGGCTTGCATTTTCACTCTCTTGACAGTGTCTTTTGCAGAGCAGAATTTTTTTCATTTTAATGAAGTCTAGCTTATCAGTTCTTTCTTTCATAAGTCATGCCTTTGGTGGTGAATCTACAAAGTCATCACCAAACCCAAGGTCATCTAGATTTTCTCCTATGTTATCTTCTAAGAGTTTTATAGTTTTGTGTTTTACATCTACGTCTGTGATTTACTTCAAGTAAATTTTTGTTAATGGTGTAAGATCTGTGTCTAGATTTATTGTTTTACATGTGGATGTCCAGTTGCTCCAACACCATTTGTTGAAAAGATTATCTTTTCTCCATTGTATTGCCTTTGCTTCTTTCTCAAAGATCAGTTGACTATATTCATATGGGTTTATTTCTGAGATTTCTATTCTGTTCCACTATCTATTTATTTATTTTTTACAAATAAAATTTCACAAATAAAATTTGTCTACTTTATTTCAGTATTGACCACATCATCTTGATTACTGTAACTTTATAGTAAGTCTTAAAGAGGGATAGTGGCAATCCTCCGACTTTGTTCTTCTTCAATATGTGTTAGCTATCCTGAGTCTTTTGCCTCTATATAAACTTTATGATCAGTTTGTTGATATTCACAAATAACTTTCCGGGATTTTGATAGGGATTGCATTAAATCTATATATCAAGTTGGGAAGAACTGACATCTTGCCAATATTCTTTCGATCTATGAACATGGAATATTTCACCATTTAGTTCTTCTTTGTCAGAGTACTGTAGTTTTCCTCATATAAACCTTGTACACATTTTGTTAGATTTATATGTTAAGTATTTCATGTTTGGGAATGCTAATGTAAATGGTATTGTGCTTTGAAAGAATATTTTTCTTAATAACCTTTCTATTTTGTATATGTTTAATACTTTCTATTATTTTTTAAAGAAATTGCTTCCATACTACTCTGGAGATCGAGTTAGAAGTTTATATAAGTTATTGCTTTATACAATATGTTAGTTTGAAATTCAGTTAATATATAATATATGGTATATTTACATATATGCATAGTCATTAGAAATATATTTGTAGATCTATAACTATGTATATCTGTTCTTAAATACGGCACAAGGTGGTCAAATATTTTAGAACCAATGGACAAACTTAATCAGCTAGAACATACCCCCCCACCAAAAAAATAAATCAAAATGAAAAGTACTTTAAAGCTCATAAATGGCCATTGCAAAGCCTGAAATTACAATTCATAACCTTCCTTCAATATTTCGTTGACTTTTAAACAACAGAAAATTCTTACTTATCTGGTGTCCCCTGTCACGGGAAAGAAAAATCAGAAATCTGAGGGGCCTGGGGACTTGAAGACAGATTCTCATCAGGAATAGTAACATTATAAATGTGGGAGTAAAGTACAAAACAAAACCCATCTTCATACTAGATTATGACATTGTAGAATGCTGAATATTGAATATTTATAAATATTAACATGGGTTAAGGCAAATTATGTTCCATGTCATTTATTTAGGAAGGCCAGGAAGTATATAGATTTTAGATTTATAAAAGAAGTGTAAAGGATTTTAGATAGATTTCTCATAAAAAGTTAAACTTTAAAAATTGTGTTGGTGTTTCTACGATGTTACTTTGAAAATGTACTTTTGTGGAAAACCTCATTCTTGAAAGACAATGGATACTATTATAATGCTCAGTTTTTTTTCTATCCAGGCTAATAGCCCATAGAATTCCATTTGAAAGAGAAAACATATATGCTACCTTTCTAAGGATATAGGGAGAAAGAGGAGTACACTATCAACCTGGTGCTACAAATCAAGGCAGAAAAAAGTTCTGCTCAAGAATTTGGCATGACAGTATTGATCTGGCCTCACATCTTGGGCATGGGTGGTGATGGTCAGCTTTGTACCCAATGAATATTCATAACCAGTAAAAAAAGAATGTGTCATGAGAAATTAAAACTGTTGACAATGTCTCTCATGAGAAGTCCTGGCAAACATCAAAGACAGGAATATGACATAAACACCTCCCCTTTTTTACAGATTAAAAAATGTGAATGTGCTCAGAATAGAATTTGAAAATTGCTATCAATCTTCTGATAATGAGAAGAATGTTGTGCATTGACATTAAATTATAAATTATTACACTAGATATATTTTATGCTACCTCCCCACCCCTATCCCTTTTGAAGGTAAACTGTCTTACCCAGAGAACTGTACAGGGATAGTCTCCATGTTTTACCAATTACCTTTTCTCTAGTGTTGATTGGATCAAAAGTTTGAACTTGACCCAAATGTGGCCTCTTCATAGGTTTGCCAATAATCCATGTTGTCTGACAGAAAAAGAGGAGCAAGGATAATTAGATTTCTTTCTCAAAGATTCTCTACTAGGAACTGTTGAGTTAAAGTAATTACAAGTATGGGATTAAGCTAAGAGAATGCTGTGAGAGACAATAAAGGATTAAGGAATCTAAAACATGGCAAGATGCATCTATGTGCGAGACAAAGGTAAGAATAGAAATTATGTAATTATGTAAATTATGTAATACAATTAAGTAGACAAAATGGAGCCAATTACCAAATATCTACTCATATTTGTTAGAAAACGTTTAATTCAAGTGCCATTATAACAAATCAACAGTAGATTTTGTTCTGTTTCTTTTGGCAGCTGACCAGCATGGGGGTCAAACCCTTTACCTTGGTGTTTCAACAGTAGTTTAAATGATAAATACATTTTATACTTAACTATAAATTCAGAGGTTGGTTTTCAAGATTGATAAGCAGCTCTGCAATGTCATCAAAGATCCAGGCTGATTCCATTTTTAACTTCATCATCCCCATAAGAGTTTCTATCTTTAGGCTTGTTGCCTCATGTTTGAAAGATGGTTGTTGCATGTGCAGTCTTCACATAACAGTACCCAAAGAGGGAAGGGAGAAGGAGAACGGGAAGAACTGCCTTCTCCTGTTTCTCTCTCTTATCAGGGATGAAAATCATTCCCAGAAAGCCCATAGCAAGGTTCACCTTATCTGTCTTTGGTCAGAGTTCAGTATCATGCCCATTTCCAGTTGCATCATTGGCTAAGAGAAACGAGAGAGCCACAATTGGCTCAAGGCTATGGTTTGAAAATTTATGGTTTACACCTATTTTTGTAAATAATATTTGACTGAAACATAACCATGCCCATTCATTTATGTATTGTTTATGGCTGCTTTCATGCTACAACAGCTGACTCGTATAGTTGCACAGAGACCATATGAGCCACAAAGCCTATAATACCTATACCAGGATCTTTACATAAAAAGTTTTCTAACCTCTGACTTAGATTTTCATGATTCATCCTCTGGAGCTGAACAAATTTTGCCATCTGAATAAAAGTGAAGTTCTGCTAGCAGGCGAGATGAGGGAAATGGCAATTAGTTAAGATGTTACATGCCGCCTTTGTGGGGAATTGTGGAATATACTATAAAGCATATGTACTTCACAGGGCCTGGTTTTCCAAAGTCTTGCAGTTTCAAATATTGACCTGCGGAGGACTGGAAATTTTCCTCAGACCATAAGTCTCTGGTGTAAGATAAAGATTTGTGGCACAGCAATGTTGCTAGCTCAAGGACAGAAGGTTACTGCTTGATATGTGTAGATACTGGAAAATTGCTGTAAGAAGAGAACGTTTGCTAAGATCAAGCTGTTGTTGATAGCCTTACTGGAATGTCATCTGGCTTGTTTCACTGAAAGTTACCAGCCTATATTGTTAAACTATAACACCACCTATGTTCTCTTCCTGTAGATTCCTGGTCTAGAAAATAAATGCAGGAAGAGAACCCCAATTCAGGGTTAATTTTCTGAGGAAGGGTTGCCTCTCACTGGAGGGTCCCAGGGAAGTTAACCACTTCATGGTGTCTCACTGCTCAGAAGAGATGGGCTTTGAGTAATCCTTTGCATCTCCATCACCCAGGGGAAGTGGGGTGACAAATCCATGGGGGGCAAAGCAACACAAACCAAAAAGGAATGTGAAAAGAAAGCAAGAGTAAGAGCAAAAACAAGGATGAGAGAAAGAATATATGAGGATCAGAGCTTTTTAAGTTCCTGATAAATTTTAAATTCACAAAGCAGAACTGAGGCCACCAGAGGTGGCAAAAGGGGAGGGAGAGGGGGTTTAGTGAGAAATTGTTAAAGGGACACAAAAAATGATTATATTGTGTAATGTTGAATGTACTAATTATTCTGATTTGAGCTTCACATATTGCACAAAGGTATTGATATTAAACTCTAAACCTTACAGATATGTACAATCAACTATGTTTCAATTAAAAAATAAATAAGTAAACAAAAAATTGCAAAAAAGTAAAATAAATTTTCAATTTACAGCTCCAGTTTTGTTTTGTATTTTGTTTTGTTTTTGGGGGACTTTTTTTAGGGGTAAGTACAGGTTAGAAATATAGCATAACATAGATATGAATGTACTTACTGGAGATAGAGTTAGGAAATTTTGGGATTGAAAACATGAGAAAACTGAAGAGTTTTGCTCAAAGTTATGTATTGGTTTATGTTTGTAAAACTTAAATTGTTAGTATTTGCAAGAGAATGCTGACCTGAATACTACTGGATACTACTTACAGTTAATGCCCTTGGCCTTTCTGAACTCCACCAATTATGAGACATCATCCCCACATTTAACTTGAAATAGAAAATTCACTTTGTTTAAAATAAAAATTTAAGGAAATATACTATAATTCCTCTTCCTATCAACTTTTAATGTTTGTACATCCTAAGAAGTCAATGATGTATTATTTATGCTACTATATCCTACTTTTAGAATTAATTTTAATGAAAAAAGTATATAGTTTCATTTAAAATTCATTAACTGTGGCCTTTAGGTGAGTCTAACTTTTTGCCTGTACATGGGACCAAAACCCAAACATTTTATAATGTTCTATCATGCTTTCAGAGTTGGTAGTCTACATAGACAGGTTCCTACATAGCATGACTGAAAGACACTAGGAAGGCCTACCTGCCCTAAAATACTTTTATTCCTCAAAAGTGAACTAAAAATCCACAGAGATTTATTGTTTGGAGTCAGAAAATTTTACTTCTAGTCTGTGCAAAACTACTTACTAGCTATGTGATTTTACACTATTTAAGATTTCCTGGTCTCAGTTTCCTCATCAGTAACATGGAAATAATAATTTACTCTCCATTCTATTGTATATATAAGATAAATGATATTTATGGAAGTACTTTCAAGATACAATCAATATGCAAATATAGGGACCTAACTAACATTAAGGTGTAAGTACATATCTATGAGCAAGTCATTATGTTAATATATGTATAATTTACATAATTTAGGAAATTACCTTTTATTTCTTTTTAACTTGATATCAGCAAGGACTAGGATACAGGATGGGAAGAATTAGAAGTCAGCAGATAGAAATCTGAGTCATTTTTAACTGACTTCCAAGTCCTGGGTAGAATAGTGAACTGAGGATGTCTAGTAACACAGAGAAATTGCTTACTACTATTTTCCTAAGGGAGGACAAACAAAAACCCAAAGGGGAAGTAGAAAGACACCAAATACAATTTTCATAACTTGTAATTATGCCCAAATCTAGTAGTGCTTTAAAAATCATAAGCATTTTAATTTAATTATATACATATTGAATATGAAAGGATCAGTTTACATACTCAATATGTATATAAGTAAGGCTGCTTAAAAAGGGACTTGAGTCTGGGGGAATGTGTTGTACTTAGAAGACAGATGAGAATGGGAGGGGAAAGTCCTAGAGGGAAAGTGTATTAGTCTGTTTCTGTTGCTTATAACAAAATATTTGCAACTGGGCAACTTATAAAGAAAAGACTTATTGCACACAGTTTCAGAGGCTGGGAAGTCCAAAGTCCAGGGAACACATCCAGTAAATGTTCTCTTTGGTGGTGGATTTACAGCAATGCAGGGCTCTCACATGGCAGAAAAATGGTGGAGTGGAGAGAGCAAGAGACCAACCTCCTCATTCACTCTCCTTTTAAAACCCTCCAAACCATGCTGATGACGGCCGTTTTTAATCCATTCTCTATGGAATGGTCTTACAATCTAATCACCTCTTCAAGGCCCCACTTTTCAGTAACCATAATAGGATTTCCCACCCTCTTAACAGTGTCAGAGTGGGGATAAAGTTTTGTGGGGAAGATACTCAATCCAAAGCAGAAAGCATCTTACATTGAAAACAAAATGTCAACAAAAGCATAGAGCCAGAAAGATAGGACGTATTCTAAAATAGACAAGAGTTGACCAGTCTGGCGAGAACAAGGGGTATAGTAAGAGTGGGTATAGTAGTGTGCAAGGTTGGTGAGCTTGAGGCCAGAACAAGGCAGGTTTTGAAGAAATTGTTTCTATATATACAGTGCATATATGTATCACATATAATAAATATCATATATAGACACATGTAATGTGATTCTACAAACCATGGAAAAATAGAATGGTTGTTAATCCTTTGTATACCAAATGTTCAATCACAATTTTCTGTTATTGCACCTAATATTGATTCCACTTACCTTTTTATCCATTTATCTATTTAATTAAATTTTTATTTAATTAAGTTTATAAATATCTATAATGAGTTGTTTACTTTTGAAAATTTCACAGTGTAATGTTTTCATCATCAGAAGCCATATAAAATAGAAAAAGTGATAGTTTAATGCTGTGGGAAAGCAAAATATTTCAGCCAAAGTTAAATATATTTGGATTTGTTAAAAAAATTAAAAATATATTTCTTCAGAAATTAGAAACAGTTTTTATGTACAAATATTAATATAAAACAATTCAAAATTGCTTTCCTAAATTTTTCAGTTGAAATTATGCTTACCAAGAGTTAATAATAGTTAATATACATAATTCAAACTGCTAGGTATAAAAAATTTTATACACAGAGTGTTTAAAGAAAGTAGGATATGAGGAAAGTAAAACATGTTTTTGGTAAAGAAGGTTATAAAGGATGTAATGATGTAGTGTGGTTTTTGTTAAACGAAGAATTTGTCTAGTTTAAAGGGTATTTAAAGCTTATTTCAAGTTTAAAAATAGAAGTGTTATAGACGTAACTGAATAGATACAATTGGGAAACATTTGTAGGATGTTGTAAAAAGTATAGAAATCTTGTCTTGTGTGGTCAAAACTGACTTGAGGTTGGATACATTTGTTTATAAGTTTTTATTGAAATTAGCTTTAATATTAATAGTACACTGGTACAAAAATGAAATTTGGGGGCCAGCCCGGTGGCGCACTGGAGAGTGCGCCGCTTGGGAGCGCGGCGGCGCTCCCGCCGAGGGTTCAGATCCCATGTGGAAACCCGCTCCCGCTCACTGGCTGAGTGCAGTGCGGGCGCAGGACCGAGGGTTGCGATCCCGTTGCCAGTCCCCGGTGCGGGCGCGACGCCGAGGGTTGTGATCCCGTTACCGGTCAGTAAAAAAGACAAAAAAGGAGAAAAAAAAAATGAAATTTGGTTTTCTCTTTTAAATAAGATTTTCATGTAACATTGATATGAGATAATAAAAGACTTGTTCACGTTTTGAGTAAAGTGCAAAAAAGAAAGAAAAGGCAGGTGGGAGGGAGAAACATATTCTGTGTCATTATTATGTTTTTTGATTACTTAGGAAAACTGAAGTAAAAATTTACTTATTTTTCTGAATGTGTAACTTTATATTTGTATAAATGTGTTATTAATATGAGCTCCAAAATTGCATGAAATTCTTGGAATTTTGATATGTCTTGGTATGTTATTAGTCATAGTTATTGTAGACCATGGGAATAACTAATTTTTTTTTTTTTTGATAATTGTGTCTTCAGCAATGCTACAATAAATTGCTTTATTTTGATACTGTTTTTAAAAGGTCCTTACAAATCCTAAAGTGTTATTTCCTCAAAGAAGTTCATGAAAAAGATAAAAAGACTCTGACAGGTACTCTGGAATACAGGCCTCTGCTGATCAATTGGACTGGTTTGAACTCCAGTGGAAAAACGGGACTCATAAAATTGTTAACCTAACATCAAGAAGAACAAGAATTAATTACATGGGACTGAACTGATAAAAGACTAAGATGATTTTTCTTTTTACATTTTTGTTTGAAGCATTGCTAATTGTTTTTATGTTTTCTTTTCCACACTAAAAAAAAAAATGTTTTTTTTTTCTTTTGGGCTATTTCGTAAAGTATATTCTTATGAGCAAAACTGGAACATTGAGTTTCCTCTGTACTTGATCCCTCCAGGATTTTGAAAGTATTCTTGAGTATTGTTATTTTATGGTGATATAGTTATTGCGTAAGTTCAATAAGAACCTGCTTTCTTTTGTAACGGGACAAAATTGGAGACACTGGTTATTTTACCAAAGCTTTGACTGGAATGTCACATTTTCAGATATGACCAGACTGCTTTAAGGAATTGAGATTGACCTTTCTGTGGAGCTAATAAAAAGTCCCTTGGAGGGCCGACCCCATGGCGCACCTGGGAGAGTGCGGCACTGGGAGCGCAGCGACGCTCCCGCGGTGGGTTCAGATCCTATATAGGAATGGCCAGTGCGCTCACTGGCTGAGCGGGGTGCGGGCGACACCACACCAAGGGTTGCGATCCCCTTACCGGTCATGAAAAAAAAAGACAAAAAAAAAAGTCCCTTGGAGGGCCGACCCCATGGCGCACCTGGGAGAGTGCGGCACTGGGAGCGCAGCGACGCTCCCGCGGTGGGTTCAGATCCTATATAGGAATGGCCAGTGCGCTCACTGGCTGAGCGGGGTGCGGGCGACACCACACCAAGGGTTGCGATCCCCTTACCGGTCATGAAAAAAAAAGACAAAAAAAAAAGTCCCTTGGAAAGATTGGCCTGATACCTTGTCTACATGATTACAGGGTTCCTGGCCTTGCAGTAAGTAAAGAAAGTAGCTTTCTGACAGGCCAGAACCTCGATATATTTGGGGGACTTCCAGCAGAGAGGAATTCACCCAATTCTTACACATAATCAGACTTGGTCAAATCCTCAGCTTGGCTTCCTAAGCCTTGAGAAGCTTTTAAGTGTCTAATCTGAGATTCCTTATATAAGTCCCAGCAAAGCGAATTTAAAAAGAGCCTATGTGATAAATCATTATTCTTGCTGCATTTTATGCAAATAGTCAGGGAGACTTAAACTTATTTTGCAAATAAATTAGTCTTGTTATAAATATCTTTGGTAAAAAGGGGGTACTTGGGGAGAGAAAAAAAATTATGTTTCAGAAGAAGAAATCTATAGCACACCTGTTATTGCATTCTAGCCCTGTCCATTATTTTTGAGTTTTTATTGTCTGGACTGAATCCTGAATTTTTAATTTCTTCCAGTATCTGGCTGCGACTCTCCAGACTAACATTTTTGTTACCATGTGGCAGATCCAGGTTCTTGGTCTATCTGTGAGAAGAAAAATCTTTTCACAGGACCAGCTAAAGGAAGGGAAGAGAGCGACAGGGAAACAGAACAATACAGGGCTTTGTTACCAAGCAAAGGTACGTTCCAAAGTGCACAGGTATCTTTGCCAGAGAGAGACGCATGCGCCATCGATCTCCTTCCTCTCTGTCCCATGTGGAAACTCCTAATGGCCCCCATCCTCTGCCTTTCCTGTTCCACCTAATGCACAGGTGCTGGCTGATCCAGTCTGAATATTTATGAGCAGCCTCCTGGGACGTGTCCCTACTCTGCTCTGCCTCATTTTCAGTTTTTTTTTTCCCCCTAACATTTTCGGGGTTTTTTTCTAGCACATTTCTGACTTGGAACCACTAGAAATTGAAGCTGCCTTTTTCCTAAGGCTTTGCAGACTGAAGAGAAATCACCATTAGCAACTTATATTTGGACAAACTTTGTACATGCCATCTGCAATCCAGAAAAAAACTGTCTGATTGCCACAGCCTGGCTACTTAAACTGAAGATGTTTCAGAGACTCTAGAAAATTTAGATTATAGGCAACTCCAGACATCAACCTTTGTTTTCTTTTGTTTTCATAGAAAATCTCTTATTTAATACCTGTATATGTACACCATGCAGAAATGTAGCCTTAATGGGAACCCATCTGCAATGCCGCTTCTTGGAATGGGACATGAACTATTTAACCAAACTTACCCATTCTCAGGACTAAGACTGATTCAAGAAAATATGAAATGGATTACACAGATTTGTATTTTCTTCTTGTTCCAATTTGTTTTTCTTTTCCTAGCTCTTACCTAAACACTTAACCCAAATCTCTCCATAGCTACAAATCTTATTTTAATGTGTTAAACTTTCTAAATATTCAAGTTTCAAAAGGGGGACTGTGGGAAAGCAAAATATCTCAGCCCCAAAATATAATTCTTTGACATATTTCAAGATGGCTAATTCAGAAACTGGAACAACAAGATTAGGTAGAAGGCTATTTTTTTGTGGAAAAAATTCACAGCTGTAAATGCAAACACCCATGTTTATTCTGAGGCATCCCTCCTTTGGCTACTGTCTCTTCATCCTGAGGGTAGCTATGAGACTACCTGAAATATTTTTGTCTGCATTCAAGATTTCTCTACTTATCTTTAACTTCTGACTTCCTTCTTTCACCTGTGACAACACCTCGCCCCAGAACTTCAGAGAAATCTGGTTTCAGGCCATTGTTCTGGGGCTTCTACCTTCCCCCACCTTCTCTCTCTCATGAACACAGGTATATAAGCTTTGTTACTCCCACTGGAATCTGGACATTCTTCTCTTGTGATTCCCCTGTACTATGCCCCTTTCGCAGTGCATTAAATAATAATAAAATTTGTTCTGCCTTTTCTTCCTATTGATCTAAATTTGTCAGTGATTTTTATTAATGAATCTTTAGGGATGAAGTTTTCCTCTGACCCCTACAGTGCTTTGTAAATTCCCTTGGTTATAAATGAACTGTGAGTTTTTTTCATTACAGATCTATATGAAATGATTTGCTGGCTCTTGTTAATTTCCAAGGTTGAGTCTTTGAAGATGATGGGAATCTGAGTGATCCTTTTTTAGAGATTTTTATTGTGGAGACAAGCATAGGCAGTCTCAGCAGTTTTATATGGAGAAATGTGATTCTTCATTAAAATAATGTAAAAAACATATTGCAGGTGCTTTTTTCTGACATTTTCAGGTACTCTCTGTGCTTACTTTGTGTCCCAGGAGCAAAAAATATTAAAGAACCCTGCTACCAGAAAGGATTTGGGAAGTTCAAATAGTTCAGTCACCTACTCCCGGGTAAGACAGCACATAACTAGAGGTATCTATTCTATTATTAAACACTACAGAGGAAGTAGATACTTGCAATATGTTGCTTTTGATCTCTAGAAATAATGTAGCAGATTATTCTTACTGTTTCTGGAAGGGCAGGATAGGGTTCTTTTTTTTAGGTATCTGTTTTAAATGGACTTATTCCATGCAGCAATTTGGAAAACACATCTCTTTTCAGGATACTTCCCTATATCCTACTCAACTTATTTTCTCTGAGAGTAACCAACCTGTGATATTGTGAAATATGTATTTGGTTTTCCTCCCTGTCTCCTGGCATACAACTCCTATAATCCTTAGAATTTACAAAGTGTCTTTTTTATGATAATGTGTTGACTGATGACTGGCAGCTCCTAAGTAGCTTCAGGATGGTGGCTGGTCACAGAAAAGACCTAGAAAAACCTCTGGGAAGGTGAGAGAAGTTGAAGGTTAAGTTGATCACCAGTGGCCAATGATTTAATCAATCATGTCTAAGTAATGAAGCTTCCATAAAACCCCCAAAGAACTCGTTTTGGGGAGCTTCTGGATAGCTGAACACATGGAGGGTCCTGGAGGGTAGTGGCCTCAGGGATGTCATGTAAGCTCCATGCCTCTTCTCCTGTATATTGCCTTATGCATCTCTTTATCTCTATCCTTTGTAATATCTTTTATAATAAATGGGTAAACGCATTTCCCTGAGTTCTGTGAGCTGCTCAGCAAATTAACTCAACCCAAGGAAGAGGTTATGGGAACCCCAATTTATAGCCAGTAGGTCAGAAGGCCAGATAAAACAACTGGCATCCAAGTGGCTGGGGTGGTGCAAGTCTTGGGGACTGAGCCCTCAACCTGTGGGATCTGACACTATCACCAGTTATATATTATAAGAATTGAATCAGAAGACATCAAGGTCATATCCACCGCAGAACTGGTTGCTTACTTGCTAGTGGGGAGACATCCCCAAACATGTAGTCACAGAAGTCTGTCTTTGGTGTTGATTGTTGCAGAATAAGAATATAGGAAAAGCACTTTTCTTCATGTGTGTTTTTTTCCACACACAACCCATTACAGCAGCAACCTTTTAGCCTAATTCATTCCTTATGCTCCCAAACTCTTTCCCCTTTGGCACTTTCTCATCCAGCAACTAATTCTTTTAGAGATCTATTGTCCACCAACATCAGGATGAGTGATAATGAGGTGACCAGATAAATGAAAACTGGCTCATGTAATGGCTAGCTAACGCATTGCCATTACTGTTTTCATCTTCTTAATGTCCAACTAAAGTCCTTAAAGAGTGAGTAATGACGACAGTAATATAAAGAACTGTGGTGTAAAATTTTGAGTTATAAGACTTCTGATTGATTTTCAAATCATTCCATTTACTTTAGGTTGGAAAACTTAGAGGTGATTTCACAAAGGGAATATTCTCATATTAAAGTGCATAATTAACAAAAGGCAATACTGTTTTTGGAAACTGCTCAATTCAGTTGAATATGTCACAGTGAGGGTCATCTCTACAAACACCGCATGAGTTGCATCCACTTAAATAATGTTAAATTTTCCTTAGTTTGAAACATTATCAAATCTATCCTGTTTAAAAATGAATAATATCAAGAGTAATTTTTTTAAAATTTTTATTTTGTCAATATACAATGTAGTTGATTATTATGTCCCATCACTGAAACCTCCCTCCCTCCTCCCTCTCCCCCCTCCCACCCAAGTGTGTCCCCTCCATTTGCTTGTTGTAAGAACTTCAAAAAAAAAAATTGTGGTTGTTATATCTTCCTCTCCCCCCCCCGGTTTTTTGTTTTTGTTTGTTTGTTTGTTTGTTTGTTTGTGTGTGTGTGTGTGTATGTATGTGTGTGAATTGATTCATTCACCTTTAGCTCCCTCCAATAAGTGAGAACATGTGGTATTTCTTTTTCTCTGCCTGACTCGTTTCACTTAATATTATTCTTTCAAGGTCCATCCATCAAGAGTAATTTTTTGAAAATTTAGTTATTTTCATGCCCCCATGATTTTATTGGAATGATAGCATGAATTGGCATTCAATAATAATAGTAGAGTATTATCTATGTTTCAGGTTTTTATGATTGGTTATTGGTGACCTTGTGACCACATGCTATGGTTTGAATGTGTCCTTCAAAAAGCATATGTTGGAAACTTAATATCCAAAGCAACAGTGTTAGGAGGAGGGTCCTAATGGGTGGTGTTTAGGTCATGAGGATGGAGCCCTCATGAATGGATTAGTGCACGTTATAAAAGGGACCGAGGTGGTGAGTTCCATCTCTTGCTCTCTTGTGTGCGTGCTCTCTTGAACTTCTGCTTTTCCCGATGGGATGACACAACAAGAAGGCTTTCAACTGCAGTTACTCAAAGTTGGAGGTTACTCAACTTTGAACTTCCCAGACTTCAGAACTGTAAGAAATAAATCTCTGTTCTTTGTAAATTACCCAGTATCAGGTATTCTGTTATAGTAGCACAAAATGGACTAAGATACCAAGTCAGCTGAATATGATTCAAAAATATTTTTTTAAATAACAACTGATTTAGAAATACCTATCTCTGCTGTCACCATCAGTTACAATTTATTTTATTATACCAGATATATGTTTGAAATATAACATTAAAAATATTTGATATGTTGGCTTTTAAAAAAATTCCTGTTACTGTTCTTACTATTGGAAGAAACTTTAAATTTCACCTAGTACAGATATTTGTAACTAAAATTCATGATGTGTCCCAGTCACCAATTCTCATTATGGGTTCCTTGAAGCATTCCCCCCAATTATAATCAAAGTTGTGTTTGTTTATTATGCATTGTTCTTTTTAAAAAAAACTTTTTTTATTGTAGTAAAATATATAATTTTCTGTATAAACATTAATGGAATAATAAAAAAGAACAAAACACTTACTCTTAACAATAAGAAAACAAACAGCACAAATAAAAAATGGTTCACAGACCTTAACAGAAACCACACTGAAAAAGATATGTGGATGGCAAATAAGCATATGAAATGAAGCTGTACATCATATGTCATCAGGGAAACGCAAATTAAAACAACAATGTGATACCATTACACACCTATTAGAACAGTCAATATCTGGAATGCTGACGGCACCAAATGCTAGCAAGAATGTGGAGCAACAGAAAATCTCATTCACTGCTGGTGGGAATGCAAAGCGGTACAGCCACTCTGGAAGACAGTTTGGCAGTTTCTTACAAAACTAAACATACTCTTACCATACGAATCACAGTTGTGCTCCTTGGTATTTACCCAAAAGAGATGAAAACTTACATCCACACAAAAACCTGCACGTAGATGTTTATAGCAGCTTTATTCATAATTGCCAAAACTGAAGCAACCAAGATAGCCTTTGGTAGGAAGGCTTGAATGGAAAAACTGTGATACATCCAGACAATTGTATAATACTCATTGCTAAAAAGAAATAAGCTATCAAGCCATGAAAAGAAGTGGAGGAAACTTAAATGCACATTACTAAGTAAAAGAAGGCAATCTGAAAAGGCTATGTACTTTATGATTCCAACTCTAGGTCATTCTGAAAAAGGCAAAACTATGGAGATAGTAAAAAGATAAGTGGTTCCCAGGGGCTGGGGGAGGGGAGGGATGAATAGACAGAGCACAGAGGATTTTTAGGACTCTGAAACTATTCTGTATGGCACTGTAATGTTAGGTACATATTATCATACATTTACCCAAATGCATAGAAGAGTGAACCCTAATGTAAACTGTGGGCTTTGGATGATTATGACGTGTCAATATCGGTTCAACTGTAACAAATGTACCACTTTGGTAGGGAATGTTGATAATAGGGGAAGCTGTGCCTATGTGGAATAGAAGGTATATGGGAAATCTCTGTTATGTTCCTCAATTTTTCTGTGTACCTAAAATTGCTCTAAAAAAATAAAATCTTTATAAAAACAATTTTATTGTGATAATATGTACATAATGTAAGATTTACTCTTTTAACCATTTTTAAGCATACCTTTCTGTGGAATTAATTGCGTTCACAATGCTGTGTAGCCATCATCTCTGTCTATTTGCAAAACATTTTCTTCATCCTAAACATAAATTCTGTACCTATTGAAGCAATAACTTCCCATTATTTCTTCCCCCCAGTTTCTGGTAACCTCTAATAAATCATGCATCTTTCTAAAGATAGGAGTTATAGCCCTTCAAATCCCTGAATTTACAGGGATTAAATACTTTAATAGTTTAATTTAAAATTTAATAGTTTTTTTTTCCAAAATCACACAGTGAGTTGCCAGAACAGCCTATTCTAGAACCCAAGGAATCAGTCAAAATCTATTGCTCTTTCATTAATACCTGCTGCCTTCAGTTCATGCATTTTGTATTTTATTGCTCTATATTAAATCCATGGCAATAGTTTTATTTTTAGTCTTTTGGAAAGTATTGGATGTCTCAAGCACTGATGGTGGGGGTATAAATTGTTACAAACACTTTGGAAAACTGTATGGTGATATTTACTAAAATTGAATATACACATGTCCTATGACCCATAAATTCCACTTTTAAATATAATGCAATACAAATGTATATATACGTTCACTAGAGAATATGTGCATGAATGTTCATTGCAGAACTCTCCATTATGACCCCAAACTGGAAGCTATCCAAATATCCATCAACAGTAGAATGGACGAATAAACTATAGTATGTTCACATAACATAATACTACACAGCAATGACAGTGAATGCTCTACAACTGTGTACAATATGGTTGGATCTAACAAGCATAATTTGAGCAAAAAAAAAAAAGTCAAATGCAGAGGAGTATGTACTATATAATTTTATTTACATAAAACTCCCTTGATGGTACTGAATGGAAGAGGGCATGGGCATGTCTTCTGGAGTTCTAATAATGTTCTGCTTATTAGCCTGAGTATTGATTACTGATTACCCAGGTTTGTTAGCTTGTTCAACAAGCTGTACACATATGATTTGTACTCTTTATGCTATGTTATAATCCTAAAAATACATAAAATATTTTTAGCAAATTGGACAATACTATCATAGATACTATCATTTTCATAGATAATTAGTTGGAGAAATGAATATAAACTAACATACAGTGAATACCTAATATGCATTGTGTACTAAGCACTTCCTCATGCATGACTTCTTAATATGGACAAATAACCTTGTGAAAGAGTTATTATTCTGATTTTAAAGAGAATATGTGCCCAAGGCTACACAGTTAATAACTCCTTTTATAAAAGACACCAGTGATCTTATTACATGGTCCTTAAGAGAAAATAAGGGAAGTCCTTTTAAAAATTAAATGGACTGAGAAACATGAACCTTGAGTTTTGTCTCTAGCATTATTCACCCATTCATTTATCTGACAATATTTAAGGAACCACCATGTTACTATGTGCCAGTAGTATGTGTGTGTGTGTGTATGTGTATGAGTGTAGTGGATTGATTTATGTCCCCCCAAAACTCATTGAAATTTGAATTGTGTCCCCCAACTGTTATGTATTAGAAACTTAGCCCCCACTGACTGTTAAGAGGGTGGGAAATCCTATTCACTCTAATTGAAAGGTGGAGCCTTGAAGAGGTGATTGGACTATAAGATCATGAGTAGTGAATGGATTAAAAACGGTGGTCAGGAGCATGGTTCTGAAGACATTAAAAGAAGAGGAGAGTCTGCCTTTCTCTCTCTGCTTCCACGATCTTGCAATGTGAGACCCCTGGGTCACTGTTGCCACCACCAGATGGACTTTAGACTTCCCAGGCTCAGAAACTGTAAGCAATAAATTTTGCTTTTCTTTATAAATCACTCAGTTCCTTGTAATTTGTCATAAGCAACAGAAACAGACTGATACAATAAGGGTACTTCAAAAAGTTCATGGAAATATTCAAGTTTACCATTTCCCTCACAGCAGCATTTCCCAAACTGGCTTAAATAGAACTTCAGTTTGCTGGCTACTATTAAGAATGATAGAAAAAAATGTATCACGGTCAAATGAGCAAGAAATCTTTCATTACTCAAAATGAAACAGATGTCTCATTGAGACATTTCTAGAAGACTGTAACATGCTAATATGCACTGAATTACCAAGAGGAAGGATAGAGTATACAGCATCTCTCAAATTAATTTGGCTATGTAACTCCCGGCATTTCATGGGACACACTTCTTAAGAAAAAAATTAGGGGAAAAAGTACTAAAAACAAATTTGAGCCACAGGAAATTTACCTTGAAGTTAAGCTATTTCTTATTAATCATTTTTTTGTGAGGTCATCACAAATGAATAAGTTATTATCCGCTTTTACAAATCAGTTCAATTGTAGCTCTTCTACACATTCATAAATGTCTTTTTCATATATATATATGAAAAAGATTGCAAACATACTCTTTTAGTTGTCTAGTTTTTCAGGTTGACAGACTGCTGGTTCTGATTGGTTTGCAAATTTTTTATCAAGCAACCAATTATTACCAGCAACCAATAGATATATGACACATTTACTAGTAAAAATATTATTTTGATTTGTATGCCATTTATACTTTGTGCTTCTGACTGACCATGAAATGTTTTGAGTTTTACTTCACTATTTTAGAAGAAATTATTATTGGGACTATCATCATATATAACTCTAGAGAAATTTAATAAAAATACTAAAGTGAGGCAATTCCCTTAGTTCGCTTTCTTAGAGGATATCATTCATAATTCCAGGGATGTAATTTAATAATCTTATAATTTACATTTTCAGGCAGTTCATAATAATTTAAACAAAGTAAATTTTTAAACTTATTCTTGGCTAATAATTGAGTGGGTGGGAGGTACAGTGCTCTTCATCAAGAAATCATGAATAACAGAAAATATATATTGATTTTAATTAAAATATCATAAACATAATACCATATTTTAGTTATAGAATGAAATATTAAAACATGCATTGAAACCTGAAGCAAGTTATATAAGAAATAAAATTAACTGAAATTACATTCATTTATCTTTTAATAGTTCAGATGCAGGTAAAGATTATTAATAAAAATGAATTTTGTTTCAAATGGTAGAAGAAAAGGAGGATTGTGTGGTAGACATGAAAACAAATAAGAACTACTTTCACCTCTTTGTCATTCATACAAATTCCCATGATCAAAATGACCAGAAATAATTAGAATGGGCTTTGTGATTATAACATTAAAGTCTAAAATGTGAATCATGACTCACCATATTGGAAGGCCAAGTTGCATGATCTCCAAATTGCTATATCACTTCTTCCTTTGGCCACTCCAAGGAAGGGTTTGCTGTTTGTCAACCTGAATTTGCAAAGAGCTTTCTTTTGCAGTCATCTACTAAATTAATGACTCAGGAGTCATAATATTAACATAGGATGGTTTTTTTTATTGTGAACTTTTCCTGGTTTAATTTGGTATGTTATCTTTAACAGAAACTTTATTACCGTGGCACTAATTTCTATGCAAATATTTTGTCCAGATATTTCTCTTAGAAGGTTTTATGAATATTCAGGCAGGTTTTGTTCCCTTTAACTTGTCTTTTTATTTTCAAGGCTTTCACATATTTAGAAATAAATCTTAAGTCATTCTTCAGAGTTATGTACCCGCTTACGGTGTGGTATTTACTAAATCATTTTGCTACAAATTCTTAAAATATATGTTATTCCTCACTGTCAATTTCATTACTAACTTTACAACATTCAATTATCTCATTCAAATATTTCCTGGTTGGAACTACAATTGACATTTTTTTTTCTGGTGGTGAGGATAATAAGTGTTGTTTAGATGCCTTTAAGTGTCATATACAGTCTGATGTGAATGGATGATGCTTTTATTTCCCATATAAGTGATGGAGACATTTTGAAAATAGGGAAAAAAAGTAATTAAAATTGATCTCTCAAGATACAACTGAATTCAAAGAAGAGTAGGAAAGCCTGCCCATTATTAATATAACATAAGGAAATTCCCCCAACTGGCAGGGAAACATTTTGTTTCCTTGAGTTCAATGCCCAATTTTATTAAAAGAATGATCTTACATTTTGTTTCCTTATTGCTAAAGTGATTTGCAGCATAATTGGAAAGCAATATTTTCTTTTGCTTTTGTTTTAACCAATATTCTTTTACCCAAATCTCTCTTCATCCCATGAGATGAGTCATATAGCAATTTACTTATGCCAACCAAAAGAACAGGGGCAGAACTAATACTCTATCAGAAAGCCATTGACTTTAGAATTTTTCGGCACCAAGATGGCGACGGGTCTGGAGCGGCCGTGACAGGAGACAGCGAGATCCTGTGAGCCGTGTGCTGTGATACCAGAGTATTGATTGCATTTCCAAGAGCAACAAAAGGC